>NW_008330152.1:4155676-4185226 GCF_000622305.1 Nannospalax galili | reverse complement strand
AACACTACAGGACTTTAAGACACAGATTAACCCCAACTCAGTAATAGTAGGGGACTTCTATACCACAATGCCTCCATTAGACAGGTCAACTAGACACAGAACAAACAGAAAGATGTCTGAATTAAATTATACCATACATGAAATGGACCTAACAGACATCTACCAAGTATTCCACCCAAGCTCCAAAGGGCATTCTTTCTACTCAACACCACATGGAAACTTCTCCAAAATCAATGATATACTGGGTCACAAAACAAACCTCAACAAATACAAAAAAAAAAGATTGAAATAATTCCATACATTCTATCAGACCACAATGCAATGAAGCTTACAATCAACACCAGAAGAAGCCCTAATCACCACATGAATACATGGAGATTAAACAACACACTCCTAAATGATGAATGCGTCAAAAGAGAAATTAAGAAAGAAATAAAAGTATTCCTAGAACTAAATGAAAAGGACAATCCAAAATAACAAAACCTCTGGGAAACGCTAAAAGCTGTCCTTAGAGGGAAGTTTATAGCTCTAAGTGCCTACATCAAAAAATCAGAAAGAACACAAATGAATGACTTAACAAAGGAACTCAAGACACTTGAAAATCAACAACAAATGAAACCCAAACCCAGAAAACAAGAAGAAATAACAAAACTCAGGGCAGAAATTAATGAAATTGAAACAAAGAAAACAATTAAAAAAATCAACAAATCCAAGAGCTGGTTCTTTGAAAAGATAAAAAAGATTGACAGACCGCTAGCCCAGTTAACCAAATGAAAGAAGGAGAACCTCCAAATCAACAAAATCAGAGATGAAAGGGGAAAAATCACAACAGACACCAGAAAGATACAGAGCATTATAAGGGAATACTTTAAATTTGAAAACATAAAAGAAATGGATGGATATCTAAAGGCATGGGAGGCACCAAAACTAAAACAGTAAGAGATTAGCAGCTTAAACAGACCCATTCACAAAAAGAAATTGAAACAGTAATACAAAAACTTCCCAACTGAAAAAAAGCCCAGGACTGGATGGATTTACTGCAGAATTCTATCAGACATTTAAAGAAGATCTACATCCAATACTACTTAATTTATTCAAAAAGATAGAAATGGAGGGAAAACTTCCAAATTCCTTCTATGAAGCCAGCATCACTCTCATACCAAAGCCTGGTAAAGATACAACCAAAAAAGAAAACTATAGACCCATATACTTAATGAACAGAGATGCAAAAATTCTCAACAAGATACTTGCAAAACGCATACAGACACACATCAAAAAGATCATCCACAATGATCAAGTCGGCTTTATCCCAGAGATGCAGGGATGGTTCAGTATACATAAGTCAATAAACGTCATAAATCATATAAATGAGCTCAAAGACAAGAACCACATGGTCATCTCTATAGATGAAGAGGCCTTTGACAAAATACAACATGCATTTATGTTCACAGTCCTAAAAGGAAATGGACTGGAGGGAACATACATCAACATAATTAAAGCCATACATAACAAACTCACAGCCAACATCATTCTAAATGGAGAAAAACTGGAAGCATTCCCATTGAAATCAGGAACCAGACAAAGCTGTCTACTCTCCCACTTCTCTTTAACATAGTAGTTTGAACTCTTGCAAGACCAATAAGACAAGAGAAGGAAATTAAAGGTGTAATAATTGGAAAAGAAGAGATCAAATTATCCTTTTTGCAGATGATATGATATTATATCTAAGAGACACCAAAAATTCCACCAGAAAACTCCTAGAAATTATTAACACGTTTAGTAAAGCGGCAGGTTACAAAATTAACCTACAAAAGTCTGTAGCTTTTCTAGAAACCAATAACAAGCAATCAGAAAAAGCACAAGGAAACACTCCCCTTCACAATAGCTTAAAAAAATAAAATAAAATATCTCAGAATAAACCTGACCAAAGACATTGAAGAACTCTAAAATGAAAATTTTAAATCTTTAAAGAAAGCAATTGAGGAAAACATCAGAAGATGGAAGGACCCCCCATGCTCATGGATTGGAAGAATTAATATTATGAAAATGACCATCCTACCAAAATCCATTTATAGATTCAATGCAATGTCAATCAAAATCCCCATGACATTTTTCACAGAATTGGAAAAAAACATCCTAAGATTCATATGGAAGCACAAAAGACTTCGGATAGCCAAAGGAGCTCTGAGGACTAAGAGCAATGCTGGAGGGACTACTATACCAGATTTTAAGCTGTACTACAGAGCTATAGTCATAAAAATAACATGGTACTGGCACAAACGTAGACCTATAGGCTAGATTATAATACCAGATTTTATAGTGTATTACAGAGCTATATTCATAAAAACAACATGGTACTGGCACAAAAATAGACCAATAGATCAATGGAATAAATGTGAAGACCCAAATACAAGTAAATGTAATTTCAGCCACCTGGTATTTGACAAAGGGGCCAAGAACATTAACTGGAGGAAAGACAGCATGTTCAGCAAATGGTGCTGGCAAACTGGATCTCTGCTTGTAGAAGAATGAAACTAAATCCTTACCTTTCACCCTGCACAAAATTCAATTCCATATGGCTCCAAGACCTTAATGTAAAGCCTGAAACTCTGAAAGTGTTAGAAGAAAACATTGGCAAAACCCTACAAGATATAGGCATAGGAAAGGATTTTCTACACCAGACATCAATTGCTCAGGAAACAAGGTCAAGAATTAACAAATGGGACCTCATTAAACTAAAAGGCTTTTGTAAATCAATGGAGGCAACCAGGGAAGCGAACAGAAAACCCAGAGAATGGGAGAAAATCTTCACCAGCGACACATCTGACTGAGGTTTAATATCCAGAATATATATCGAACTCAAAAAGCAGAGAATCAATACAAGAGGTAACCTGATTAAAAGATGGGCTAAGGAGCTGAACAGAGAGTTCTCAAGAGAACTGAAGATGGCTATGAAACATCTTAAAAGATGTTCAACATCACTAATAATCAGGGAAATACAAATTAAAACTACTTTAAGATTTCATCTTACCCCAGTCAGACTGGCTAAGATTAAGAGAACAAATGATACCGAAGGTTGGAGAGGAAGTAGGGAAAGGGGAACACTGATCCACTGCTGGTGGGGCTGCAAACTTGTTCAATCCCTATGCAAAGCAGTGTGGAGAACTCTTAAAAAACTACAAATGAACCTACCATTTGACCCAGTTATACCACTCCTTGGCATATACCCAAAGAACTCATCCTATTGCAGAGACACTTGTACATCCATGTTTGTTGCTGCTCTTTTCAGAATAGCTAAGAGATGGAAGCAACCTAAGTGTCCCTCAATTGATGAGTAGATAATGAAAATGTGGTTCATTTATACAATGGAGTTTTACTCAGCAATAAAAAAAGATGAAATCATGGAATTTGCAGGTAAATGGATGGAACTAGAAATGATTATACTAAGTGAAGTAACACAGACTCAGAAAAAAAAACGACAGATGTTCTCTCTCATATGTGGATCCTAGAACCAAATCCTGATAAGTGAGTATGTATCCAGACATAACTACAGGAACCAGGATAATGGAAAGGAAACAGGGAGGTAAAGGAAAAGAAAGAGCCTAAAAGAGAAGAACAGTAGGAAACAGGCCTTAATAAGGGAGATATGGATAAAAATTGGGTTAGTTTAAGGGAAGGGGCATGGAAGGGTATACAAGGAACCTAGGGCATAAAGGAAAAGAATGAGTTCAACAGAGGCAGGACCATAGGAGAAGGGTATCATTAAGGGAGAAAGGGGGAAATGGGGACACCTTAATTGGGGAAACCATGATGGAGGGGTGAGACAATAATAATAAATAATAAATAATAAATAATGCCTAGCTTGTTTTAAAAACCAGAAGGAACCATATTATTCCAACATCCTACTGACAAATTATATGTAGCAGATCCAGAAATATATGTCTAGGTTAAGTTTATCTGAGAACAATTGGTCTTCACCCAAGATTTATCTACATGACACACAGTAATTAAAAGTACCAGACTGGTGGAACTAACCTTCTTTGATGTTTAATAGACATACTTTGAGGCCAATACTAATTTGGTCAGAGGGACATAAAGGACAGTTTTTGCTCCTTGCCCTCCTAGGTTGACTAGTTCCAGGGGACTGTGAGCATCTATCAAAATGTCCTGTAATTGTGTTGGGTCACCTGTCCTCTTGATCAAGGAGGCCAAGGAGACCCCACCAGATGGACCCACCAGTGTCCAGTCTACAAAAGGAGTGTCAACACAGAGTAAACATTTTCTCCACGCTTCCAAGCGAACCAGCCATGATCGAGCAGGACCTTTGACTTATCTTCGCATAGGCGGACCTGGTAAAAGAAAGGAGCAAGGTGCTCCTCCCAAGCCCATGTGACCCCTGAGGAATAGATCCCCAAACGACCTTAAGTGTAAAAATAAATTGGTTTATCTGGGCCAACTATATGGCCTTAAACACCTAAAAAGAAAGTATAAACAAAGATTAAAGCGGCCAATATAATTTTTTAAGAATCCATATGTGTAGCTAAAGGCTACAAAACAACAACAACGCCAGATAGGAGATACCTTCTTTTGAGTTGTTGGCCAGGGTGGCCAAAGGGACTCCCACATAGTAACCCAGCATAGAACTGGGAAAATGAACAGCACAACCTAATCTTATCTAAAGGGCTATTGACAACTGATTGCTGCTAGATGAGGAACAGCTGTCGTTCCTAAAACAAAGACCTCTAGATAGGCTGACTAGATTCAACGGATGGACAAGTAGTGGGAAATGGCTGGGGGTGCCGACAACACAGCAGACATTAGGAGGGATATGAGAGTATAAGGGCTCTAGTGGGGGGAGGGAGGCTATGGGAGGATGCCATCTGGGAAATGGGTGTATAGCTGAATGAGATGGTTTGGGATGTTTTGTGTGATATACACAAAAAAATCAACAAATTTTTAAAAATGTATTTTATTTGTGGAGGAAGCATGCAAATTTGTTATATTATTTAGTAGAGGTGATAAACATTACCATTGAAATCTACCTGATGACTTTATAGACATACACAGGTACCAAGGGTCCAAGTGCAACCGATTATGACTAATAATAATCAGATACATACAGACTAAAGATGCATGCTCCAAAATCTCAGTGTTAGTAGCAAAAACAATGTCTTTCTGCAAGGAACAATATATTCTACAATGAAATGGAAATCTTTTTTAAAGGTTAAAACTCATTCAATATTATGTCTTACATGGTTTATACTGAGTTCAATATTGTATATCTGTATTAATTCAACTGTGAACCTAGAAACTTACAGCCACTTGTGAAAGAGATGTAGTCTTGCTCTGGAGTGTGTTACTGAATATGTTAAAGCTGTAATGAAATGCTTCTGCTAATCATGTAGTTATTAAATTTTTTTAAATCCTTCATGTTAAATAGTAGAAATGATAAACATTACCAATGAAATCTACCTGATGACTTTATATCCATACTCAGGTACTAGGGATTCAAGTGTAACTGACTGTGACTAGTAATAATCAGATGCATAGAGATTAAAGACACATGTGCAAACATGTGTTAGTAGCATTAAAATGTAGGAAACAGCATATCTTAAAATGAAATGGAGATCTTCTTTAAATGATAAAAACTCATTCAATTTTATGCCTTACAGGGTTTATACTGAGTTCATTATTGCATGACTGTATTAATTCAACTGTGAACCTAAAAATTTACAGCCACCTTTGAAAGAGATGTATCCTAGCTCTTGAATGTGTTACTGAATATGTTAAAGTTGTAATGAAATGCTTCTTCCAATCATGTGGTTATTAAATTAAAAAAACAATAAAATAAAATAAGGCTCCCCCATAGGCTCCAAGTATTTGGACATTTTGTCCCCATTTGGTGGCTCTGTTTTGGGAGGTCTTAGAAGGTGTGGCTATGCAGAAGGAGGCGCGCCACCAAGGGTGGACTTAGAGAGTTCTTAAGCCTTGCCTGATCTCGTTTCCTGTGCCTGCTTGAAGTTGTGAGAGTTTAGCTTCTGCTCCACCTCCAGCCACCTCTGCCACCACACTTCCCCACTGTGATGGATGCTTGCCCCTTGGAACCATAAGCTAAATAAAGTCTTTCTTTTATTTAAAAAAAAGACCACTGGAGCCAAACTTCAGTGTGTTAAGGAACCCTGGGCACTGTGGAGCAAAAGCTCGGTCGTGTCAGGGCTGAACACTTGGTTTCACAGTGCTCTCGGGTTCCTCCAGAGCAAGAATCTAGTCCTCAAATGCTCCCTGGACCCACTGTAGCAGAAAGCCTGCCCCAGCCATGCTATGCAGTCATACAGGCCCAGGAGACCTTGTTGCTAGGTGTTGTATATGTCTACAGGAGCCAAAGGCCTGGTTCTGCCAAGCTCCCAGCTGCTGCCTAAGGCAGATGCCTGCTCTTACTCAGGTCCCTGCCCCCACTACAGAAGAAGGCCTGATCCTATGGAGCTCACCCACTGAGACAGAAGCCTGCTTGGTCAGAGCTCACTGCTTCTATACAAGACGAAGAATTGGCTGCACAAGATCACTGATGCTGCCTTAGACAGAGGCCTGCTTGCCTATTTCCTTTTGAAATAAGCCAAAACTTCACTCATATCACAAAGCCTTTCTTTTAAAAAATATTTTTGGCTCTTTGAGAATTTCATACAATACACTTTGATCATATTCAGCCCCCCCCCCTTCTCCATCGCCACTCTACTATCCCCCCATGACTTCACCTCTTCTACTATTATTTTCCTTTTCTTTAAGGCTTATCAAGTCTAATTTGTGTTCCCCAAATTCTCTTGGGTTTAGGTCTGTTCCTTGGAGTCTGACTAACTTAGCAGGTATCACACATTTACAGAAAACTGACTCTCCCTCTCCCAGCAGCTATCAGTTGTCAGTAGATCCTCAGCTAGGACTGGGGTTCTTGTCCACCTACTCCCATCCATGCTAGGTTCTTCTTTGACTTGGGCTCACACAAGTCCCATGCATGCTATCACACACACGATGTCACATCATGTGTGCAACTGGTCTGGTGTGCCTAGACAACACAGTCTCTTTGTATTCATCTACCACCTCTGGGTATTTCAGTCTTACCACCTCATCTTCTTCAATGATCCCTGAGCCTTGGAGAAGGGTGTGATACAGGTGTCCCATTTAGGGCTGAGTACCATGTAGTCTCTTACTGACCTTTGTACTAATTGTATTAATTGCCATCTACTGCAAGAAGAAGTTTTTCTCGTGAGTGCTGAGAAAGGAACTAATCTATGGTTATAAAATGTGGGGACCTAAAGGCCCCACCTTGCATAGGTCCGAGAGGAAGTTACTGGGGGCACGGCCTGACTTGCTTTGAAAGTTTGAAGAATACTTCCACACTGCTGAGGAGTGCATGATCAGCGCGTGACCATCCTTAAGAGACACCCTGGGGGGGGGATTTCAAGGTGCCTTTATAAGCTCTGTAATACCTGCAATAAATGAGTCCCTGCTTGACTAGGCTCCCCTTTGCACCTGAGTGTTCTCGGTACTGGGGGCGGCGTGGGCTGGTGAACGGCGAGCTTACTCATCCATCACTGCCCGGGGGTCGCTTGCTCGAACCCCCAGCAATAAAATAAGTCATCAGTAGTCAGTTTCATACTACTTCTATTTTCCAGAATAATAATTGTTGTAGACTATCCCCTATGGTCTGCAAAGTGTCTAGCCTCAAGGAAGTCCAATACCAGGAATGTACTCCTTCTTTTGAGGCTGTTGATTGGTGGGAGGGTCATATAGACCCTCAAACAATACTGGATACTTGCCATTGGACTTGGTGATCTGCCAAAACTTGATGGTAAGACCCTATCCATAAAGACATTCTATATACATGTGAATTACAGAACGAGCAAAGAGAAATCCAACTGGTACTGACCTGGCTAGCTTTCATAGTACTAGAAGTTGCTATGCATGCTATCAGAAGAGAAAAGTAATCATCAACCCTACCCAGCTGTGAACCCTTACAGCTACAATAACTGTCCTGGCAAGATATGCCCACGGTGGCATGAATGGTACCAAAGTAATCAACCACCTTCTGATTGGATTTAGGGCCCATTCCACAAGATAGAGCACAAAGACTTTCTTCATTATACCCATCCCTTTACATACCAATAGGTCTCAGTTTTCATCTCAATTTCATAGTTTTCTTCCCTACACAACCAATTCATTGCAGGTAGTAAGGAACTATGGAAGAACATAGACTATAAACCAAAGGATGAAGAATTATTTCTCCTGGCTTAGCAATGATTGTCTCACCCTCAATTTACCTGTCCCTGCCACTGAAAGTACCCATACACAGACCCTATTGTAGGAACAGGATCAGGCTATACAAAAGGAGAGGAGGTTCAGCATCCCCACAGATGGAACCTAGTATTAACAGCATTAATGGGCATTCCACTTTTCCTGTGTTGACCTTTTTGATGGTACTAAACTGTTACTTGAGATTCTATCAAATACTTCAAAATAGCTAAGTATTTATTTCCATTAATGTGATTTGTCTGCTAGAGTATCTTTTCCCTTGATGTTGCATGTGACTGGAAGCATGTCCCAACTTATTTTGCCTGTCAGCCACTAGATTCAACCTGTGTAGGCATTCATGTTGGGACCATTCTCTATATGTAGTTTAATTTGTCAAGTTTCTGTTTTAGCATATTTCAGGTCACTCCAATCAACCCCTAATTCCACAACATTCTTGAGCACACTAAAAATTTGAAAACATATTAGATGTATTACGTTGAGCAAGTAATTTAGCCTCAACCTCCACATTTGTAAAGTTGGGGTTAATATTCATGAAAAGCTAATAATAACTACCAATAGTGTAGATCCAGTACATATGTTCTGAAAAGCACTATTGACTAACC
Organism: Nannospalax galili; assembly: GCF_000622305.1. Lineage (NCBI taxonomy): Eukaryota > Metazoa > Chordata > Mammalia > Rodentia > Spalacidae > Nannospalax > Nannospalax galili. The sequence continues at coordinate 4,176,320 of NW_008330152.1, read as the reverse complement.
CATGAATTAGAGAATAAGTTTTATTCAATTATTGTACAGATAATTTAAATATTTTATTTTTATTTCTATGTGTATTAGTGTTTTGCCTTCATGTATGTGAGCGCACCCATGTCATGCAATGTCGCGGAGGCCAGAAGAGGGCTTCAGATTCCCCTGGAACTGGAGTTAAGGACGGTTCATAGCTGCCACGTAGGTGCTGGGAATCGAACCTGGGTCCTCTGCAAGAGCAGTCAGTGTTCTCAACTGCTGAGCCATTTCTCCAGCCCCTTATACAGGTAATTTAAAATAATACAGCAGAATACCAGAAAGATGAGACACAGAAGCACTAGCTATGAGCTCATACATCAAGATTTTTCATTTCCAAATATCTTTACTTCCATAACCTGAACTGGTCAAGTGTATATTCTATAGATAATACTTCACATGGTACAGAAATAATCAAGAATGTAAAATTACATTTCTAGTCTTGAAAAACTTTAAGTCAATCTGGTTTATAGTCGATTGTGAAAAAAAAAAAGGTTTCTTGTGTAATTAATTATCAGACAAACAAATGTCAGCAGCTACAGATTCTTGGGGGGATGAAAAAAGAGATTTGTAAATCAGCCCTCTAAAGAATACTACAAAAAGCCAGATTTAAAGTTGATGTCATGGTTTCCCCATCCAGGCTGAAAACTAACAAATATAGACTCACTTGTGCTTCTGACACTGAGTTGAAAGAAGTAGTTTAACTCCCTTTAGAAACAATTGATCTAGACACCAGCAGTGATATTAAAGGCACTCATGTTTTTCTCAAAGAAGGTATAATGAGACTTACTGGTTTCTTGTATCATATGTATAAGAGTAAGCCATAGAGCACACTAGGTCTTTAAGGATGCTGCCATAGTTGAAAGGGATAAGATATTCTTAAGCAAAGCATGATGGGGACAGTAACTCGGCAGTAAGGACTGTTGCACTAAGCCAAAAAGGAAATCATGGCAAAGAAGACTACTCTGGTTCTTCATAAAAATAAAGGGATCCTTGCCAAGGAAGTCTGCTCAAGTAGGTAGCTAAGGTAGGGCTTGTAGTCAATTTGCATTAGCCAGATCTTTACAGAAAAAATTCATTCCATGTAGCTCCAAAAAAATTATTTAAGGTCTGTATTCATTAATTTTGTTGCTGTTGGCACCACATAGATGACAAGAAGCAATTTAAGAAACGAACACTTTATTTTGTCTCACAGTTCAGAGGAACACAGTTCGCCATGACAGGGAAGGAGTGGCATTGATCGTGGTTTGGTTCATGGAACTGATCAGCCGAGAAAGGGGAATCCCAACTTTCAGTCACTTTCTCCTTTTTCTCTTTTCATTCATTCCAGGTCCCCATCCCTAGAATAGTGTCTCTCATAGCCACAACAGATCTCACCCTCTCAGTTAATCCTCTCTGGAAATGCTCTCACAGACGCATCCAAATGCATGCCTCACTGATGCTGTACTTAAATAATAATTTTGACAATTGAAGTTAACCATCACAAGGTCTACTTACTGAATTGTGAGACAAATTAAGAGAACAAGAGATGAGTCCCCAAGAGATGAGCATTAACAGGAAACCATTACTATTTCCTAAATCTCTGGCTCAGGAGACCTAGAACCTTGTGGGAGTAGTATCATTGTGTAAGCTCTAGGCCAGAAAAGATGCTGATCCTTCCAGAGCTCAGCATCAAAGCAAGGAACCTCTTTCCTTTGCACTAAGGTTGGAGCCTCCAATTAGCCTAATTCTGATCAGTATTTTAAGGTTTCTAGATCATACAGCTTATGTTTTACTCTGCTCAGGTAATATGAAAACCACCATAGACAACAAATAAATAAATGAACAATAAATAAATAAATAAATAAATAAATAAATAAATAAATACTGGTATATTGGACTGACCTATGGGCCCAACTCTAATGTAAAGTCAGCTTCTTCTAACATGGAATAGGGCATGGAAGTGATGAGAGAATGAATCTGGGGCTAGGGCAAAGATACAAATGGAATAACCAGTACATGATTCCTTCAGTGACCCAACTGGGATATAGTGGAAACTGTTTTCACATAGGGTACCGAGAGCAATGTCCAGTAGCAGGCAGATCTAGAAGGAGCTAGATATAGACAAAGTTTTCATTTAAGGAAGCATAGGCTCAAGACAAGGTCCAGAGCTAGAACAAGAAAATAGCCTCGCAATCAGGAAGCAAGCTAGAAACTCAGTCGCTCATCTGGGGTCAAGGTATAAAAACAGAAGAAAGGCTGATGCTATTTCAGCCTGGGAAGAGAGAAGGAGAGAGATGGGATAACTTGGGGCTCATGCCAAGCTAGTCCCTCCAAATTTCTAGCACATATTGATCATTATGAAATGAGAAATCAGAATTTCCAGGCACTTTCAGAAAGCCTTGAAATCACAAGCTATTCCTAAAATATTTCCACTTTCCCTCACACTCTTTATTCATCATTTCATATAGATAAATTTTAAAATAAATACTAAATGTTAAGTTGTATAATACTCACAAAAGACTGAAGCCATAGCAGACATTCAAATTGGAAAACGCTAGCAAATAAGTACTATTTAAATAACATAACAGTTGCATTTTCTAGCAAGCTTAATAGACTACATAGGTTCATTTATCAAAATTGCTTCCTAAACTTGTTACTTCTTGGAACAGCACTCATAGGATTTGTTTAAAGTATACTATGTATAGAAACTGACTAATATTTATTTTATTTGCAAGTATGACTCACCACTAGCAGCGAACAGGCCCACAAACACAGTTAATAGATCGCAACAACTAGAAGCAAAATGACTGGATTGCCACTGCTTCTCCTCCATGTGCCTCTATATGTATCTGCCTTCATCTCTCACCCAGCAAGCTGAGCTTTCTTGTCCTTGCCTTACATTTGAGGTCAGTAGATCCTTTCCTAACTATAATATCTCTTTGGCAATTATTGTACTTTAATTCTTTGGGGAGAATTGTGTTATTATACTTTCTTCATTTTATTGATCTTTCAAATGATTTTTCTATGGGTTCTAGATTTAGGAAAATATGTAAGTTTCTTGAAAAATGTTAGGAAAGAATTCCCACATGAAGATACTGCCAGACCCAGCATGTGTGGAGGAGATGGTAATTATATTTGTTTCTACCTGTGGAACAGATATCGCAGGCTGTGGGACATATCTGAATGAACTGTCAGCTGAACTTTGGTTTAGGATCTGAGTGCTTAAGATCTTTTTCTGTGGAGTTGGGGCAGTCATGCAAGGACCTGAATCTACTTGTTTGATTTCAGAGTTAGTCAAACTCTAAGTATTAGGTCTCTTGATCTAGATAAACTCCTGCAAGGAAGACTCCAAATTGTTAAGCTTTCTGATAGCCATCATGGCATATATTTGGGCTGAAATGCCCAGAAGCTATAACGCTGTGAAACAAAAATTCCAATCTTGGCTCTTTGCCCCAAATGGCTTATCAGGTCTCAAATATGTGTTCCTTTCAACATTCATAGATTAGGGATATTATTAGAACTGAATGATTTGTATTTTCTTTCTGAATGAAGAAAGCTCATATTCTTAATCACTAAGAAGTCAGCTTTATATACTAGTTGGAAGTATACTTCAATGTGGTTCCATCTTTCTATTAATATCCTCTTCCTGCTTCCTGGCATGTAGTTCCATAGTACCATCCCTCCCTGACTGCCTTTTCAATCGCTCATCCATTCAACCAATGTTTCTGAAGTATTTATTATATGTTAAAACACACTGCTGGTCTGTAAACATAAAATATACAGAATACTGCTCCCATGGAGCTTTTGTTGTGACAGGAGCAATAAGCAATATTCAGATAATTATGCAGAATAATTAGTCAAATTCTATAATCTCCTAAAAGGTATAAATTAAAAAGTATGAAATGTGCTATGAGAGGGCTCTGTAAGCTGACACACGATTGGGGTACAAGGAACATAGAAGAAGCAGCGCTTCAAGGAAAAGGAAGAGCAGACACAAAGGTCTGAAGAGAGGACATGCTTTGTGAGTCTTGAGAAAGTTAAAGAACTTAAATAGGCTAGAGCATGTGGAGTAGGAGATGACAGACATGGAGAACTACATCCAGGGCAGGACTTGCCCCAGCTTTTAGCTCCTCCAGTACCAGCTAGGGCTACAGAAATCCATTTCATCCAAATTTCTGCTGCAGTCACATATGACATCAGGTTGAACAAAATACAAAAATGCAGGACCAACCTGATGAACAAAACAGCATGAAACTTGTCCACTAGATTGGCAGAGGATTTTTGAAATCTGCATGGAAGTTTGGCTTCTTCTGTTCCAACTTACATCCTCCTACTTTTCTTTTACAAATACTGGTGTTTATTAGTATTGACCTAGAATAAAGTCAGCCTAGTAAAGAACAATGAACATTACATTCATTGGGGGCAAATTAGAATTGCAATTTGGGAAAACACAGATTCAAACAATCGTGAAAATGTGCTCCGAGGTTTTACATAATAACAGTTGTATTTATAGCTTTAAACTGCAAGTGGGTTGATAATTACATCATTTGTTAGGAATTATGATTGCAACTGTCTTGCAGGGTAGAAATTGTATAAGATCTGTTTCTCAGTTTGGGGGAAGGGGCCCATTGTACAGAAAGTCAACAGAGGTTAACAATGTTTCAGAGGTCAAGCTGCATCCCAGCTCAAAGTTCAGATGTGTAAGTGTCTGAAATGTGATTAGCAATGACCTCTCAATTCAATTTTAAGTGTCCCTAACCAATGGTAATCCATCTTGATTTTGTCCTGGAAACCCCAGACCTCAAACTGTCTCAGAAGGAACTATGTGATCCAAGTATTTGTAAAAGATTTGGAGTTTTATTCTAAGAGCAAGCGAAAGCCATGTAAGGGTTTTAAACAAAGGACCAGCTCTGATTCATGTTTTTACTCCCCCCTCATCTTGGGTTATTATATGAAGGTTCAGTAAGAGGACCAGAAATAATTAGGATATCTGCATTGGAGTGTGATAGTACTCAAATGGGAGTTGTGCCTGTGTTTCTGGAGTTCAGAAAAGTTTGTGTAGAGAGCAGCAAAATTTCTGTACTCCTGCAAATACTTACCTACGAACTACCTTCAAAGTTGAAGCACAAAAACCAAAATGAGCAACAGGAAAGAAAAATCAGTACAATATTTACAGAGCCCTGCCTTTGACCATAACTTCTTTCACAGCTTCCTTCCTTCACCTGTGGACCTATAAAATCTCCAGAATCAGGCTTTAAGTTACCTCAAATTGAGCTTGAATGTTCTCTGAAATGTAAACATAGAGCCCAAGACAATAGGTAGAATTATACAAAGCAGCAGAGAGTAAACAAGGGTGCTTATCAGAACTTGGTGTTGATTATTTGAGAAACGTCCTATGATGCAATCAAATTCTTTTTTACTTTAGTGTGTGTGTGTGTGTGTGTGTGTGTGTGTGTGTGTGTGTATGTATGTGTGTGTGTCTGTATATGTGGTGTATATGTATGTGAATTTGCAGGTACTTTTAGAGACCAGAGATGGACTTAGGATACTCTGCTCTATCATGCTCCACCTTACTCCCTTGAGACAGGGTCTCTCACTGAACCTGGAGCTAGACTGGCAATTAGTAAATCCCAGAGATCCTCCTATTTGCCCCATCCCCCAGTACTGGGGCTACAGTAGTGTGCAGCCATGCCCTGCTTTTTAATGTAAGTTATTGGGGTTTGAACTGAAGTCCTTGTGTTTTTGCAGCAAGTGTTCTTGCCCTCTGAGAACTTGTCCTCACTCCAGTCCTAAACAGATTATTAAAATGAATTAGAGGCCAAAACCAACATCGAATCTGTCAGAATAAGTGCTCTAATCTGCCCTTTAAAAGACTTGGGTTCAGCAAAGTCACCTTTGAGACTGCTTTAGCTTTCTCTTAGGTCCAAAAGAAGCCAGAGTTACTACATAGCCCCTCTACTAGGGCTGTCAGAGAGGCGGCAGAGGCAGCCAAGAGAAAACTGCAGGGTGACTCCAACAATCTTCAACAAGTAATTGAGGCCTGATTCTCCATGGCCAACCCTAGAGATGGCCGCCACTAACACATGGCTATGCTTCAAATGGGTCAATTTCAGGTCACATAAGGCATCACACATAACATCTTGAATTTATTATTGAATTTGAAAGCAAAGAAGACCAGATTTTCCACCATCTGATGTAATTCTCCTCCCTTTGAATCCAACACTACAGGAAGCTCCTAACATCTGAAATTCTTGATCAGGAATGTCAATTCTTATAGCAAAGATTTCCCAAAGTAATTTCCTCTAACAAAAGGCAGCTAACTAATATTAGGAAAGACACAGGCCATTTCACTGAGAAGAAGAAAATATTTTTTTTCTTTGACCCTCATCAATTTGTAATGGAGACAGGCTCCTGTAACAAAGGACAGATTTAACTAGAGAAAAACAAGCAAGTTTATTAACATGATCAGTGTTTATCATGTAGGAGAAAGCTCCATTCTAAAGTAATTCAAGGCTTAGAGTCCAGCTTGTATATCCTCTTCAACAAAGAACAGTACATTTTTGAGACAGGACAGGACAAAGGAAAAGCAGCCCTTCATTTCCCAATGCAGGAAAACTGTGGGAAGAAATAACATCTGCTGACAGATTACTCTGGAGCCTTCTCTGAACAGATTTTAAAAAATGCCTAAGAGAATTTACATCCTCTTTGTAGTAAGGAAAAGGGGTAGGGGGAGGGAAGAAAGGTTTTTGTCTCTATAAATCACTGCCCTGTTTTTATGAAAACAAAGCTGGAAGGCAGAGCAGACACAAAAGGACACAAAAAGCACAGATCTCCTAACAATGGTTCACCATATCATCAGGAATGTTAGTTGTGATTCCTGCTTCTTGAGCTCTCTCTCCCTCTCCCTCTCCCTCTCCCCCTCCCCCTCCCCCTCTCCCTCTCCCCCCCCCCCGTCTTGCTCTCAGTTTCTCCAATATAAGATCTCTGCTCTCAAATGAGGAAAAATTCAGAAACATACCCAACAATTTTCGTTTGCTTCTAAATTATCGATGGGTAGACCCCTTTCTCTTTGTCAGTTCATTTTTCTCGCAATTGGGTCAATCAGTTCTATAGTCTTCTTGATTTGGTCCATGAGGTGATAAAGAAAGCTAAATCAAAAATTTTCTTCAATTTTGTGTTATTCATCTTAGTGAAATTGCTTTTCTGAGATTTCGGAAAAAAATACAGTAGTTTGCTATTTAAAATGAATTACCTATACCCTTAACCACAACCAGAATAATTACCATATTTTTCAGCTCCCAAACACTGGCTTTTTAATTTTATGATTTTTATTTTATTTTATTTTATTTTTTGCTTTTTGCTCTAAGCTTCAGGGACACTCTAAATATAGCATATAGTTTGAGCATAATATTCTTTTGAATCTCATCTCCCAAACTACCTTATAAATTACCATTATTTCTCCTTTAGACTGCTCATAAATATTTTCCTTGAGGCTTAAAAGTTCTTGCTTAGTCTTACCTTAAAGTTTCATTTTAGGTAGGATTATTTATGTTGGCTGTGGCATAATTATATTTAGAATTGTGAAGGAAGTTTGTGTCCATTAATTTGGTCTGGTTTTCCTCTTATACATCTAAAATTAATTTACAAATTAACAACTTCCTATCTGATTGGTTCTTAATAACTAATATGATTCTACTGTTTCAGTTTTTTGCGTGAACCAAATTTCTTTAAAAGTTGAAAATATTAGATACAGCAAAATCAAGATTTATTGAACTTAATTGCATGTTATAGCCCCGGTGTTTTGATTTATTTTAAGATTTTGACTATAGTACAATTCTCAGGATTATGTTTTCTTTCTAGATGGGTCCTGGAAAAGTCATCAACCCGTAATGTTCACGGGTAGGAAGGGTTTCGGCAGGGAAAAACAACAAGTTTCTTTTCAGAACTGTCGTCTTTCTTAATAATACAGATCATTCTTATGTTTCACTATTTCATCTTACCTCAAAAAATGTAGCACAGAAATTTCCTCAACCAAAGGGAGCTAATCTAGAGGTCCTTCAAGATGTGGGCAGTGGGAGGGGGAGTGGTACCAAGACAGTGTGCATTTGTGCTGAACGCAGCAGAAGTCTCAGAGTGAGTACTGACAGTAGAATGGACTGCAACCACTCTCACTCTGGAATTGCTGCTGCAGATGGTGTTTGTAGTCTCATTTTCAGAGCAAATGAGAAAAAGAAAAATGGAGGTGGGCATGAAGTAATAAGGAAGACCATGCCACACAGAGGCAAAAAAAGAAAAAAGAAAAAACTCACTGATGGCCTGAGATAAAATTAAGCAGCAGCACAAAGCAGATGTATGTACAAGGACTTTAAACAAAGCAATAGGTGTATTCGCAGCTCATACCATCAGGTAACCTGTGAAGGAACCAACATCACATTCTTTGCAAGGTCAATTTACCTGCTGGGTTTAGAAAGTTTTCAACAGTGAACTTAGGGAAGGCAATTATAAAAGTTTTATTTAATTTTATTTGTATTTTTGAGACAGGGTCTCCCTGTAGCCCCAGCTGGCCTGGAACTTGCTATGTAGACTACACTAGCCTCAAACTCACAGAGATCCACCTGCCTCTGCCTCCCGAGTACTGGGATTAAAGACGTGCACCACCACGCCCGGCTAGAAGTTTTATTTTTATGGTCACAAGTTCTTTGATATTCTGAATGTCAAGAGACATGATCTACATCCTCCCCTCTTTAACCTAGGCATGCTTGGGACGTACCTGTACCAAACAGGATATAGAATTCATGTTATGTGACCTCTGAGGCTATTCCAGAAAAGAAAAGCCAGCTTCCATCTGTTCCCTGCAAAACTCCTGCTTGGAGACCTTAGGATCATGTACAAAGTCCAACAGGAATAGTCTATGTGTATATCTAGATAAACAGACATCTAGGTAGGTGGATGTATATATCCATGTAACACTACAGGTGCCTCAGTTGAGCTCCCAGACTAAAAGATACCACTGAACTGCAAGAGATATGAGTGGGTCATCCCAAAAAATCAAGACTTCAGATGACTACAGCCCCAAATGACAAATGTAACTGTAACTAACTGAAGAACCTCGAGTGAAAAGCACTATTTGAGCCCTTCGTGAATTTCTCTTGCCAAATCTGTGATCGTAACATAATGGTCATTGCTTAATTTTGGAGTAATTCGCAGTTTAAAAGCAGTCATTACAAAGAAGAAGACTTTTTGGGTCCAATGCATTCATTCATTTAAACTTCTTTAAACCCTCAAGGTAATATATATAGTATAGTTCCTGCCCTCAAAATGCTCACATTACATTGACTTGAAAAAGATAATTAAAATCACATGATTTAGACATGAGTTGCAGCTCTGCCTATACCCCATGCTGGGCCTTAAACATGTCATTCTTCAGTTCCCAGTGTTTTTATCCCTACACTTCAGATGTCGGATTCCCAAATACCTGCAAGAATAAACATCCAAGCATCTTTTGAGTTATAATTCACTTGCGACTTATTCACTTCCTCTTTCTGAGAAACCTTGGGATGTGTTCCCTTACAGACTACTTGAGCCTGAACATACATACCATCCTGTCCCCTAACAAATCAAGATAACAAATGTTAGAAATAGAAATAATTACTAATAACCAGTATGATTTATTATGCATTTATTGAATAGTATCCTGAAAGTTTTGTACGAATTGACTAATTCATTTAATTCTTACAGCAATTACGTGAGATAGGCACTGCCTTAAACCTGTTCTATAGAAGAGACTGCTGTTCAGAAGGAAGGTGATATTTGATCCAGGCTGTATAGTTCAACCAGTAACTGCTACTGATATCACATGAGCATAGCAAGTCTTAAAAGCCTTAAACCAAACTGCCCACTAATTAAAATCTAAAATTAATCAGGCCTGAACATTTTTGCTTCAGTTTCCTTCACGGTTTGACCATTTTCTTCCTGCCTTGAGATCTAAGCACATTTCTCTCCTAATCGATAAGAAGCCATGTCAATAAAGAAGATCAAGTACCTAAAATGCCTGTTTCCTTTCTACATCAACTGCCCTTCCAAATTAGTCAGAACTGTTAAAAGTAATCAAAACTTAATTCAAACTAGTTTAACAGAAAGGTGGGAGGGGATTCACTTCCCTTGTAACTGACAAATTCAAGGAGCAGAATTAGCTTTATCAAAGCTATATTTAGGAGTTTAAGCAATATCATCATATTTCTCTTCCTCTTTTCTGCCCTCATACTTCATCACATTTCTTGAATCTTCCAGATTTCATTCTCAAGTTCTCATCTGATAGCATCAAAGTAACTAGCACATCTATCCTTCCTCAGATTCTGATAGCTCAGTCACCAAAATAGAAATAATAATCTTTCCTCAAACTGGTGAAAGAAAAATTCTGGAGACAATTATGGTTATCCTGAATGGGGCCCTAACCTGAGACTAAATTAAGCATTTTAGCTGCTTGTTTTGTTTGCAAGATCTCCAGAACATGCATGCGCTTGCAGTTAGGATCAGCGTTATCTAAGACACCTAGACCTGTGTCCTTTGGATCAAGGAAGAATACTCCTATAGTTCAATCTACTTTGTGATGGAGAGAAACAAAGGTATCAGTAATGTGGTATTAAAGGTGACATTTCTGAGTCTGGTAGGGGGATGATATAATTTAAGTTGAATAGGAAAGTTAAGCAGGGCAATGTATTTCTGACAGGAACATTTTCAGAGGAAATGTGAGAAAGGACAGACAAAATAACAGCTGCCCCTTTCATCTCCTTGTCCCTGGAAAATTGTGACCACCACTGTAGGCTCAGCCACTCCCTACACTTTTAAAACTGATTTTATTCTCCAACAGAAAAACCGAAACTGTTTTTGTTTTCAAGTGACTTGGAGTCAAGGAAACCTTTCAGAGACAGTGCTCTGACATTGCTCTGTGTTTCTACTACTAACAGTTCTGCTCAAATTCAAAGACTATCCCAGTGACAACCCATCCTTTCACAGATGGGAAGGCCATCCAGAAAACTCAGTCCAGTGACCAGGGTTCTGCTACCTACTCCCACAACTCCAGGTCCTGTGAAAGCTAAGATAGAGAACAGCTGAAGGCTACAGTGATTATCCCTGTCACTTAAATGTTCTACTTCCTCCTCCTTCTCTCTATAGATCATCTTCCCTTACTTATTCAGCTACAGCCCCAAATGGCACACAAGTCTATGTATGCAATCTTTCAGATGAAAAGCACAGCATCCACTTACCATGTGCCAGAGTCTTCAGTCTAGTTAGCTGCAGACATCAGTGGCAAAACATGGACCATTGATTCCCATGTATCTCAGAGGATTCAGATAGGAATAAACTCATCTTAACAGGATCATCTGGGCCACTCTGCTCCATGTGTGTATATGCTAAGGACACAGGCTATCGTGGAATAAGTTGTCCAGAACTGTTTATCATGAGATGACAAAGTACAAGAAACTGAGCAGAAATATACATTATTTCTTAAAGCTCAGGCTCAGGATGGCACACTAACACTTTCATCTACATGTCCTTGGCCAGTATAATTACAATCAAACCCAAAAATCAGAGTAGAAAAAGTATTCCTTGACTATTATGAGACTGTAATAAGGATGTAGATACTGTGGACTAATAACCTCCTTCCATGAAGAAAATATGGTTAGTCCTGATTTATAGAGACAGTATCAAAGTATCTAATTCCAATCAACTAGCTGAGTCAAGAGAGAAGGAAAGAACATCATTGGATGTGAGGTCAGAGGATGTGGTGGAATAGATCAATTAAAATATAAAGTGATCATGAGAAGAACATCACTTGAAATGATCAATAGTGCATTATTTCACTTCTCCAAAGGATGAAATTCTACTGCATAAGATGAACAGAATATGTTTGAGCATTGAGAGGTTCTTTGATATCTCAAAGAAAAAAATCAGAAAGGCAGTTCTTTGGGAGATCAATTACATCTGCCCTTCTACAATTACAGAGACGCTGGGAGAATTATATGAAAATTTGTTAGTTTGTTAGCCATGGTCACAGCATCTTTTAAAGCTCTTCTCTTTTACTGAAACAATGACAATTCTCACAACTAAAGTAACTTTGTTCCAACTTGTTTTTGTAGATTCTTGACGCTCTGCCCTATCAATCCCAGTAATGGCTTCCCACAGGAGATATGTATTGGTCACCTGACATTTATTAACGAACCGTGTACCCTACCTCCCTAGCTACTCCTAGCAATAGCTGAATTCAGGCCAAAAGAAAGTTTTTCAATCCCCTACCCCTTTCCCTTTTCTGTCCTATAAGTACTCCAACCTGTTAAGCACACATTGGGCTCTAGTTCTTACATTAGGGAACCCTGCCTCAGGGCTTTTCCTGAATAACACCTGTGCTACTGTTGAGCTGCGCATCCGTTCGTCTGTCTTTTCTCCTCTCCAAATTCACATAAATATGCTTTGAAAGCTTAACAACAGTAAATGAATACTGTTATTAATTATTGCCTGCTTAATATACTATCTCTACATAAGGTTTCAAGCATAAGAATTGTTGGAGATGCGTGTGTGTTTTCCCCAATACAAATTTTAGATTATCTTACTTAGTATTGAATATCAACATGTTATGTTTTGTATCTTATTCATTGTTTTTATTAAAGCTTTTATTAATTTGGAGGTGGGTGCCACAGTATTCCTATGGAGATCAGAGTACAACTTGAAGGAGTCCTCCACCATGTGTATCCCTGTGATCAAAGTCAGGTGCTCAGTCCTGGCAGCCATTACATGCTGAACTATCTTGCCATCCTTTCATTTATTCTTTAGGCCAATTCAGATGTCTTGGATCCCATTTATCCTTTAGACTCAACACACATATTGCAATCTCCCTCAACCCCACTGATTCCCAAGTGTAGTTGATTCCTATGACTTGTGCTTCCACAAACCATTTCCACTTTATACTGTTCTATAATTGATGCTTTGATCTTAGGTTGCTCCCACGCTATTCTCATTCTTGAAGAAGACAGCGTTGTGTTTGTCACTATATTGAGCATGGGGCCTATAAAACAGAAGAAACTCAGTGACTGAAGACTGAGTGACTAACCAATGACAAGTGTCACTGGAGTTACCACTATATGATCTTGAGCAACTGACTTCCTCTTCCTTCCTCTGTAAGGTAAAGCATTTTAGAAAGTTATCTGATTCTCGGGGCTGGAGAGATGGCTCAGCGGTTAAGAACACTGACTATTCTTGCAGAAGGCCAAGATTTGAATCCCATCACCCACATGGCATCTAACAATTGTCCATAACTCCAGTTCCAGGGGATCCGACAGCATCGTCTGTCCTCTGCAGCCATTGCACGACACGAGTGCTGTCTTAGTTTGTTCTTCATTGCTGTGACAAAACACTCTGACCAGTACCAACTTGGGGAGGAAAGGGTTTATTTGTCTTACATCTCCCAGGTCGCACGCAGTTCATCAGGGAGCCCAAGGTAGGAACTCAGGGCAGGGACATGGAGGCAGGAGCTGGAGCACAGACCATGGAGGAACGCTGCTTACAGGTCCTGCTCAGCCTGCTTTCTTATGCAACACAGGCCCACCTGCCCAGGGGTGGCACCACCAACAGTGGGCTGGGCCCTCCCACATCACTCATCAAGAAGATGCCCTTCAGACATGGCCTCAGGCCAGTCCAATAGAGGCAATTCCCCGATTGAGGCTCCCTCAACCCAGGTGTGCCAAGTTGACACTAAAGCTATCCAGCACAGGTGCACTTACCTACATGCAAACAATACAAGCATACACATAAATAAAAATAATAAATAAAATAATTTTTAAAAGTTATCTGATTCTCAGTCTCAGTGCTCACCATTACTCCTTATATCTGAGGTTCATTGTCAATATAATCACTAATTACAATAAAAATATTTTTTATCAAAATAATTACCACTAGAAGAGAATGAAATCATTTAGGGTACTCAAACCTCATTTGATGACACTTTTAAAAAATTTTTTATTTATTAGTTTTATTTTTTATGTGTATGTAAAGCTTTGGTGGAAGATGTTGAAAACAGGAGAGGTTGTATATGTGTAGTGTATGTTACTTTTCTGTTGCTGTGATAAAAAATCATGACCAAGGCAATTTATAGAAGGAAAAGTTTATTTGGTTTATGGTTCCAGAAGATAAAAGTCCATCTTGGTGGCTAGGCATGGTGGCAGAGGTGGCCAGAGCAGAAAATAGAGTGCTCACGTCCTCACACAAGGCACAGGAAACAGAGAGAAACTGGAACTACAGTAAGGCTTAGGGACTCTCAAAATCTGCCCCTAGTGACTTGTTTCATCCAGCATGGCCACACCTTCTAAAGGTTCCTTGTCCCTCCCCAAACACTACCACCAACTGAGGACCAGACCAAGTGTCCAAATACCTGGAGCTTATGGGAGACATTTTCATTCAAACCCCCACATGTGGCTATAAGGAAAATTTCTTTACCTTCTATTCAACTTTGTTATGAATCTAAAACTGCTCTAAAATAAAATCTATTTTAATAAATAATAACTCCACACTTACTTTTTAGTTGTTTTTCCATGACTTCCTAAGAAAAGATAAAAATTATCATCAAGCTGGGCATGGTGGCACATGCCTTTAATTCCAGCACTCAGGAGGCAGAGGTAGGCAGATCTCTGTGAGTTCCAGACCAGCTGCAGCACAGGGAGACCCTGTCTCAAAAAATGATGAAAAAATTATCATCAATCAACAAACAAAAGTAATCCTTGGGTTAGTCCATGGGACTGTGTTAATTCCATCAAAATCACGTTCATACACAGTGAGAAAGAAGTTAAAATTTTTTATCTATGACATTCTCAACTAAATTGCAAATAGACATTTAAAAATTATTGCATCTGTTTTTCCTTTAGTTTTATAAGTAATACCATTAAGATAATTTTATTAGGATTAATGATATCAAGGATTTGTCAAACATAAAATTACACATGAGAAAAATAAATGGTTATTGAAACTAGAACTTTTTTTAAGGACAGAAACTGTCTAATTTCAGTTATGAAAAAGATTGCCTGTATGTGTATTTTCATTCTACTTATGATCCAGGAGGCTTGAGAAAATGATCAGAAAGAGACACGACACAAAAGTTATTAATTAAATAAATAATTAAATAAATTCCTGAGAAACCCATGGGTCAATAAAAGAATTTTAAAAAAACCTTCAACAATGAAAACAAAGATACAGAAAACCAAAACCTCCATATTGCATATGGAGAAACTAGCATATGATGGGGCTGGAGAGATATCTCAGTGGTTAAGAGCACTGGCTGCTCTTGCAGAGGACCCAAGTTTGGTTTCCAGCACCCACATGGTGGCTAACAGTCACCTATAACTCCAGTTCCAGGGGATCCAACACCCACTTTTATATTCTTTGGGGACTACACAACATGGGTGCACTTACATGCAGGCACAACATTCATACACATAAAATAAAAATAAATAAAATAAATAAAAATAAATAATTTTTTAAAAATTGAAATTAGCACAAATCCCATTGCTGAATACACACACACATACACACACACACACACACACACATTTCATTTATATTCTGCAGTAGCTCTAGTTTTCCTGTTTTAGGTCTGTAATCCACCAGAAACTTGTATATGATGTGAGGTTGGGGTCCCATTATGCCTTTCCCCTTAAACAAGCCAGTTTTCAGCTTGGTGGGGGGTACATGCCTGTCATCCTAGCACTTGGAGGCTGAGGCAGGAGGATTAGTTCAAGGCCAGCCTTGGCTATGTTAACAAGTTTGAGGCCAGCCTGAGCTACATGAGGCCCCTGTCTCAACAATAAACAAGTCAGTTTTCTCGGCAGCATCTGTAGGCGATAACATGTGGTTGTTTCTCACCCATCATGTACCCAGTTCCCAGCACAGTCTCTGAGACGATTTCGCCCCCCCCCCAGGTTACTCATCCCCCTCAGCTCCCATTCCACAGTTTGGTTTTCTCTGGTTTTGTGATGTGCCTGTACAGGAGAGGGGCGTCCAGATTCTGCCTTTCTGCTGTAATTTAAAAAATCATTTTTGTGTGGAATATTCATGTATGTATGCATGTGAATATCCATTTGCCTGTGCATGTGTGTGGAGGCCAGAGAGGTCAATGTCGGGTGTTTTCCTTCATCACTCTCCACTTTAATTCTTGAGACAGGGTCTCTCACTCAACCTAAAGTTCATTTTGGCTAGACTGACTGGCCAGCCAGTCCCCAGGATCCTCTGTCTCAGCCCCATCACCTCACCCAACACTTTGGTTACAGAAGCATGTCTAACTTTTTATGAGAGTTCTGGGGATTCCAACTTCAGTCCTCATGCACAGCAAGCACTTTACCCACTGGGCCACAAAGGAATCACAACACCAAGGGACTAACAGCTCCCAACAGGGTGCAACTAAATTCAGTGGAAGCCATAGTAATCAGTGGACTAAGTATCAACCATCTGTAAAATCGCAGAGAAAGTTAACAAAACTCTCGGTCAAAAAAATCTCCCTGACTCAAGAGAAGTCAACCATGAACATCAAGGCTTTGATTTCAAACTTCTGCCTGTCTGCCTTTCGGAACCAAGCCTGGGACCCCATCGCCACCTTCCTCTGTTGCACCAGCAGGGAAGCAGCAAGAACCAAGAGCTGTTGAGGTCGTTCTGCATGCTCACACTGAGGGCAAGCAGGGGCTGCCCTGAAGCTGCACTTCACTGCCTTCTCTGTCTCCATCCCGCTCGGACTCGGAGAGGGAAGACAGAGGGACTACATCACCTTGTACCACTACCTCATCCTTTGTTAACCCTGGGGCAGAGGAGGGATGACCTGGGCTCCCCAGGCATACAGTACCCTACATGCTCCCCCTCACAGATAATCAGAACTCAGTCTATCCACAAGATCAAAATAAAACAAAATAAAACAGGACCAAACTCTTAGCTTGACAGACCTAAAGACCAGAGGAAAATGGAGCACAACTGGCTACAATTCAAAGTGAGCTGTGAGCTGTGAAAAGGTTCGGGGGCAGGGAATCTGCAACTCTCATAGTTTGTGTGAAAATGTTTTAGATCTGGAGGTTGATACAATCATCTGAAAATCTAGAAGACTAAAAAAAAAAATCTGATTTCTTTGTTCTTGTTCTAAAATGCATTTTAAAATGTTTTCCAAACTTCTATATAGATGCAAAATATAGCTTATGCTTTTTGTGCATTTATTTGGTGTATGTCTGTCTCTGTGTGTGTGTGTGTGTGTACTCACACCTGTGCTGAGGTCAGAGAACAATATGTGAAAGTGTTCTCTCCTTCCACCATGTGGGTTCCAGGGATTAAACTCAGATCCCCAGGCTTTACCTACTGATCCATCTCAGCAGCCCCCAAAATAGCCTAGTCTCATAGTCATCTTGTACAGATGGAGGCCCCAAATCCTTTAGTGGGAAACCCAGTTTAACAGAAGGATGCATAACTAGCCTTATGTGATTCGAGCTGCCAGGCATTACCTCATTTCACACACACACACACACACACACACACATACACACACACACACACAAATGAAACTGAATCACCTTACTCTCATGTTCATCACAAAATAGACACATGGATCAAGAGAAAAGTACTGTTCACAATAGTCACAATATGGGATCAATTTCTGTCCTTCACTTGAAAAAAAAAAGTATACCTACAATAGAAGGCTATAGATCAATGAAATCTTACCACTTGCAACAACATGGATAAATCTAAAGGGCACTCAATTAAGGTAAATAGTTCAAGAACAGAAAAAAAATCCTGCATGATGTCATTAAAAAGTAGAATTAAAATTTTGAAGAATTAAAATTTAGAAGTGCAGACTAAATTGGTAGTTACCACAGGATGAATTGTTTGGTAGGAGGAGGAACTGGAGATAGGCTAGTCAACAGATAAAGTTAGATAGGAGTCAATTTCAAGAAATCCATTTTACAGCCAGAACACTTAGTTAATTATAATGCAATGTATTCTTGAAATATGTGAAGATTACATATGCAATGTGTCCTCACCACAAAAATGATAAGGATATAAGGTGATATATTTGCAAGTTAGCTACATATGACTATTATGCGCTGTATACATTCTTTAAAATAGCCTGCTACACAGCATACAAACATACATATCATTTTATGTGTTAAAATAAATAAAAGAGGTAGATATAAACTGGGAATTAAGGATAACTGTGAAACACATATAAGTACCGGGCATCCTCTTATCATTCCTTTTTGATCAGCCTCCTAGCTTAGATGTTAAAAGAAAAATAATGAAAAGCCTGTATAGACCATAATCAAACACTGTTTTTTTCATTCTGCATGACTACTAGTGCATGATTTGGAACACTGAAGGAAGGTTACCATTATTGCTGTTTGTGGTGGTGATGTTAATATTGAGTTTTTCTTTTTGTTGTTTGTCTTTTACAGTGCTAGGGCTCTAACCAGGGCCACATGTATGCTAGGCTACCAGCTGAGATACATCCCTAGCCTTGTGTTTCTTTACTTTTATTCACACAACACAGTTGCACTATTCACAAACAAGGCACGGATGAGAAATAGAAAATCAAAACTATTTCTCACACAAACAAAGGAAAACTAATGACTCATCATAAACCTGTGCCTAGAAGTAGGTCACCTACACTTTTGATTATGCTTGATTAACTGTCTTAATATATTGGTTAGTTTAACCTAATGCTTATCAACCTGGGGTTAGAAATTACAGATTTGAGTTCAAGCTCATTTGCATCTCTTTCTGTCTGAATCACTTCAGCCAATTCTTCTGAGTCTACTTTCTTCTTGCATGAAATGAAGAAAATAACGCTACTGTCATAAAATCACTATGAAGGTTAAATAAAATTAAAACACTCACATGATGCATCATACATAGAAGGTGGACAAGGTGCTTTTATGCTTAATAAATAACTGCCAAATCAAAAACAAATTGCAAAGAGGTGAAATCATCCAAAATGGCAGAGTAGGTGGCTCCAAGTGTCAGTTCTTCCATAGAAACACCAAAAACTAGCCTAAACGATCAGAATTGCTGTTATAGGAACTCTAGAAAGTAGTCAAAGGCTTGCAGTAAACAAAAAATTCTGACTCTAGAATGAAATAAAAAATTTTAATGGTAGAAAAGCTTGGCAGTGCTATTATGTACTCATGGTCTCACCCTCTCCATGGCCCACTGATATTTTGTTTTGTTTTGTTTTTAATTTTTTTACACCCACTTCCCAGATAGCACCCTCCCATAGCCTCCCTACCCCCACTAGAGCCCTTATACTCTGATATCCATGTTACTGTCTACTGTGTTGGTGGCACCGCCAGCCTTTCCCCACTACTTGTCCATCTGCTGAATCTAGTCAGCCTATCTAGAGGTCTTTGTTTTAGGAGGGTCAGCTGTTCCTCTTCTAGCCACAATCAGTGGTCAATATTCCTTTAGATAAGATTGGGGTCTGCTGTTTATTTTCCCAGTTCTATACTGGGTTACTATTTGGGAGTCCCTTGGTCCACCCTGGCCAACAACTCAAAAGAAGGTAGCTCCTCTCTGACATTGTTGCTTGTTATGTAGCCTTTAGCTATACATATGGACACTTAAGAAATTATATTGGCTCCTTTAATCTTCGGTTATACTTTCCTTTTGGGTGTGTAAGGCCATACAGTTTGTCCAGATAAACTGAATTATTTTTACTCTTAAGGATCTGTTCCTCAGGGGTCACATGGGCTTGGGAGGAGACCCTGGCTCCTTTCTTTTACCAGTTCCGCCTATGTGAAGATAAGTCAAAGGTCTGGCTTGACCATGGTTGGCTTCAGTTGGAAGCATGGAGGAAATGATTCCTCTGTGTTGACCCTCTTCTTTGTAGACTGGACACTGGTTCAAGTCCATCTGGTGGGGTCTCCTCGGCCTCCTTGATCAAGAGGACAGTGACCCACCACCATTATAGGACATTTTGAGAGATGCTTATAGTCCCCTGGAACTAGTCGACCTAGGAGGGAAAGGAGCAAAAAGTGTCCTTTATGTCCCTCTGACCAAATTACTATAGGCCTCAAAGTATGCCTCTTAAACACCCAAGAAGATTAGTTCCATCAGTCTGGTATTTTTAAGTACTTTGTGTCATGTAGATAAATTTTGGGCAAAGACCAGTAGTTCTCAGATAAACCTTACCTAGACATATATTTCCTGATCTGCTATGTATAATTTGTCAGTAGGTTGTAGGAGTAATATGGTTCCCTCTGGTTTTCAAAACTAGCTAGGCATTATTTATCTCTCGCATTGTCCCAACCCTCCATCATCATTTTCCCACTTAAGGTGCCCCCATTTCCCCCATTTCTCCCTTACTAATACCTTTCTCCTATAGTCCTACCTCTCTTGAGGTCCTTCTTTCCCTTTATCCCCTAGGTTCCTTGTATACCCTTCCCTTCCCCCCTCCCTTAAACTGACCAAATTTTTATCCATATCTCCCTTATTAACACTTGTTTCCTACTATTCTTCACTTTCAGGTTATTTCCTTTCCTTTACCTCCCTGTTTCCTTTTCATTATCCTGGTTCCTGTAGTTATGTCTGGATACATACTCACTTATCAGGGTTTGGTTCTAGGATC
>NW_008330152.1:4155325-4155501 GCF_000622305.1 Nannospalax galili | reverse complement strand
ATTGAGGGACACTTAGGTTGCTTCCATCTCTTAGCTATTATGAAAAGAGCACCAACATACATGGATGTACAAGTGTCTCTGCAATAGGATGAGTTCTTTGGGTATATGCCAAGAAGTGGTATAACTGGGTCAAATGGTAGGTTCATTTGTAGTTTTTTAAGAGTTCTCCACACTGC
>NW_008330152.1:4154836-4155116 GCF_000622305.1 Nannospalax galili | reverse complement strand
ACCATCTTTACTTCTTCTTTTGAAAACTTTCTGTTCAGCTCCTGAGCCCATCTTTTAATTGGGTTACTTCTTGTCTTGGTTCTCTGTTTTTTGAGTTTTTTATATATTCTGACTACTAAAACTCTGCCGGATGTGTCACTGGTGAAGATTTCCTCAAATTCTGTGGGTTTTCTGTTTGCTTCCTTGGTTGTCTCCTTTGAAGTACAGAAGCTTTTTAGTTTAATGAGGTCCCACTTGTTAATTCTTGCCCTTGTTTCCTGGGCTATTGGTGTCCGGTTTA
>NW_008330152.1:4133133-4153845 GCF_000622305.1 Nannospalax galili | reverse complement strand
TCTTGCAAGAGTTTAAAGTACTATGTTAAAGAGAAGTGGCAATAGTGGACAGCCTTGTCTGGTTCTGGATTTCAATGGGAATGCTTCCAGTTTTTCTCCATTTAGAATGTGTTGGCTGTGGGTTTGTTATATGTGGCTTTACTTATGTTGAGGTATATTCCCTCCAGTCCAATTCCCTCTAGGACTTTGAACATAAATGCATGTTGAATTTTGTCAAAGGCCTTCTCTGAATCTATTGAGATGACCATGTGGTTCTTGTCTTTGAGCCTATTTATATGATTTATGAGGTTTATTGACTTAGGTATACTGAACCATCCCTGCATCTCAGGGATAAAGCCGACTTGATCATGGTGGATGATCTTTTTGATGTGTGTCTGTATGTGGTTTGTAAGTATCTTGTTGAGAATTTTTACATCTATGTTCATTAAGGATATGGGTCTATAACTATATATCCTTATATATATGAAGATATAAAGATATATCCTTATCTTTTTTGTTGTATCTTTACCTGGCTTTGGTATTAGAGTGATGCTGGCTTCATAGAAGGAATTTGGAAGTTCTCCCTCCGTTTCTATTTTTTTGAATAAATTAAGTAGTATTGGATGCAGATCTTCTTTAAATGTCTGATAGAATTCTGCTGTAAATCCATGTGGTCCTGGGCTTTTTTTAGTCAGGAGTTTTTGTATTACTGTTTCAATTTCTTTCTGTGTTATGGGTCTGTTTAAGCTGTTTATCTCTTCTTGGTTTAGTTTTTGTGGTTCCCATGTCTTTATATATCCGTCCATTTCTTTTAGGTTTTCAAATTTAGTAGCATATAGATTTTTAAAGTATTCCCTTATAATGTTCTGCATCTTTCTGGTGTCTGTTTTGATGTTTCCCCTTTCATCTCTGATTTTGTTGATTTGGAGGTGTTCTTTCTTTCTTTTGGTTAACTGGGCTAGTGGTCTGTCAATCTTGTTTATCTTTTCAAAGAACCAGCTCTTGGAATTGTTGATTCTTTGTATTGTTTTCTTTGTTTCAATTTCATTAATTTCTGCCCTGATTTTTGTTATTTCTTCTTGTCTGCAGGGTTTGGGTTTCATTTGCTGTTGCCTTTCAAGTGTGTTGAGTTAGAGTGTTAAGTCATTTATTTGTGTTCTTTCTGATTTTTTGATGTAGGCACTTAGAGCTATAAACTTCCCTCTTAGGACCGCTTTCAGCATGTCCCAGAGGCTTTTTCGTGTTGTACTGTCCTTTTCATTTAATTCCAGGAATACGTTTATTTCTTTCTTAATTTCTCTTTTGACCCATTCATCATTCAGGAGTGTGTTGTTTAATTTCCATGTGTTCATGTGGTGATTAGGGCTTCTTGGCTGTTGATTATAAGCTTTATTGCATTGTGGTCTGATAGAATGCATGGAATTAGTTCAATCTTTTTGTATTTGTTGAGGTTTCTTTTGTGCCCCAATATATGGTCAGTTTTGAAGAAGGTTCCATGGGGTGCTTAGTAGAAAGTATGTCCTTTGGTGCTTGGGTGGAATACTCGGTAGATGTCTGTTAGGTCCTTTTGATATCTGGTGTTGTTTAATTCAGATGTCTCTCTGTTAATTCTCTGCCCTGTTAATCTATCTAATGGAGACAGTGGGGTATTGATGTCCCACACTATTAATAAGTTGGGATTAACCTGGGTCTTAAAGTTCTGTAGTATTGTTTTTATGAAGTTGGGTGCACCAGAGTTTGGTGAATATGTGTTCATGATTGTAATATCTTCTTGATTCATTGTTCCTTCGATCAAAATGAAATGGCCCTCTTTGTCTCTTCTGATTAGTTTTATTTTGTCAGATATCAAAATTGCTACATCTGCTTTTCTCTTAGTGCCATTTGCTTGGTATATTTTTTTCTGTCATTTCACTTTGAGATATTGTCTGTCCTTGAAAGTGAGATGAGTTTTTTGCAGACAACAAAAAGATGGGTTTTGCTTCTTAATCCATTCATCCAGTCTGTGTCTTTTGACTGGGGAGTTCAATCCATTAATATTTCAAGTTATTAATGAAAGATGAGTATTGAATCCTGTCACTTTTATTTCTGTTTACATTCTTGATATAGCTGTACTTTTCCACAGTTATACCTTTGTTGGATTTCTTTCCACAACCCCTCGGGTATAGTCATTCCTTTCTCCAGCTCTTTGTATTGCTCCCAGAACGCTCTGAACGGCTGGTTTTGTGGACATGAATTCCTTCAGCCTATTTATGTCATGGAAGATTTTTCTTTCCCCTTCAACTATAATAGACATTTTGGCTGGGTGTAGTAATCTGGGTTGGCATCTGTGGTCATTTAAAACTGGGAATACTTTGGTCCAGGCTCTTCTGGCTTTCACAGTTTGCACTGAAAAGTCAGCTGCAATCCTAATGGCTTTTCCTTTATATGTGACTTGTTTCTCTTTTGCAGCTTTCAGTATTGTCTCTTTGTTTTGCACATGTTGTGTTTTTACTATGATGTGCCATGGAGAGTTTCTTTTCTGGTCCTGTCTCTGTTTGGTGTTCTATATGCTTCTTGTATTTGTATGGGCATGTCTTTCTTTAATTTTGGGAAATTTTCTTCCCTGATTCTATTGAAGATCTGGTCCATGCCATTATCTTGGGATTCTTCTCCTTCCTGTATGCCTGTGATTCCTAAGTTTGGTTTTTTATGGTGTCACACAATTCCTGCATATTCCATTCTTGTGATTTCTTAAATTTTTCATAATCTTTGCTTGAGTGGTCTAGTTCGTCCACTTTATCTTCCATTCTTGACACTCTGTTTTCCATTTCGTTTATCTTATTAGTGAGGCTTTCTCCTCTCGTTTCTAATTGGCTTACTGAGTGTTTCACTTCCTTCTTAATTTCAGCCTGCGTGGTCTTCAATATTTCTAACTCTTTTCTGAATTCATTCAGAAGTTAATCCCTATCTCCCTTCAGTTCTTTATTTCTTTTTCTGTGTGTGATCTTTAAATTCACTGAATTATTTTATCATGTTTATAGTTGTTCTTTTGAGTTTCATGTCCTGCATTATCTCTAGGGGGTTCTCATTGTACTCCTCTAGAGGACTTTTGGTGTTTGGTGGGGATATGTTATTTTCGGTTTTCATGTTATTATTTTTTCTCTGTGATTTTGACATGTGAATTTCTTTTGTAGTTTCTGATTCTTCTGTGAATCTCAAGCTTTCAAGTTTAGATCTGCTTCTTTTTGTAAACTTTATGTGCCTCTGTGGTTTATTTTTTGGGCATGAAAATCTGGTTCATCTAAACTTCCAGTTCTCTCTTTTGATTTTGTATTGGAGTGGCCGGATTGCTTTTGTCTTCAGGAGTTCCCACAGGGGCCCAATTCAGATGAGGGTCAGATGTTTTCTGGCTTTCTCCTAAGGTCTGGATCCCTTCCAGGACCAATTTTGGCCTCAGGAATTTGGGGGTTCGACTGGCCTGGGAGTCTGGCCCAGGAAAGATGCTGGTCTAGAGCAGCTGGTGGCCATGCCACCCAGAGATGCAAAGGCAGATGGGGCAGGAAGAGGCCCCAAGGACTCCTGGGGACTGCACTGAGGAGCTGGGTTGGTCCTGGAGAAAGTCTTGTGGGTTGCAGAGAGGGCTCAGTGATATTTTGAAAGCAATAGTCTGCAGTCCCAGTGAAGGACCCTGGTCCCTTATTTCAGAGATATATAACATGACTTGTACTCAAAGAATTATGTTTGTCTACTGTCACCAGAAGAACAACTTCCTGAAGAACTAATATAAGGCATGTTGCCTAATTCAGAAACCTCTTAGGGTAGAAAAAGCCAACACAAAACATATTCCTATATTTTGAAAGCAATAGTCTGCAGTCCCAGTGAAGGACCCTGGTCCCTTATTTCAGAGATATATAACATGACTTGTACTCAAAGAATTATGTTTGTCTACTGTCACCAGAAGAACAACTTCCTGAAGAACTAATATAAGGCATGTTGCCTAATTCAGAAACCTCTTAGGGTAGAAAAAGCCAACACAAAACATATTCCTTGTGAATACCAAAAAAATTTAAAAAAAAAACCTGATACTGCTACCTGGGGAAAATATTATAGTTGAAGGCAATAGATATGTTAATATCCTAAGGAAGATCTGGAAAGAAAGACCCTTAACATAATTAAGCATTGAAAAGTACTTGTGTGTATTTTAGAATTAAGACACCCATGCATTCCCAGGACAATACTCTGCTAACAATCCTGTCTTTTCAGCATGGTTGTCTGGTTATAGCTTGTCTCTGTTACATTCAGCCCCACAATAGCTAAGATCTCCACTGGAGGGCTTGAAACATGGAGGCTGGGAACTTCTAAAGCCTCATGCAGTCACATATATGGTGATCGATGCTGGGACTCAGAGAAAGAGAACCCTTTAGCACAAAGCTAAACAATCTCACTTAGCCCAATGAATGTCATGCAAAGGAGGTAAGAAAACAGATCAGCAATAATACGCATGTACTAAAAATGGCAGCTCTCTCCCCTTAGTCTTTCAAATCTCCAATATTTCCCCTGCTCATCTTAACCATAAATATGCAGGAAAGAAATTCTAGGAAATGTAGATTATGCTGACCATGTTGGCTCAAGTTCCTGCGATAAATACCTCCACATTAAATCATGCAGCCATGCTCAGGTGTAAGACTTCAAATCTTGGTCTCCAGTACTGTAGTACCCACCTGTAGCTGAGGGAGACAACCAGCTATTGTTCTAAAATGATGGATAAATTTGTTTTCTGCCCTTATCTAGAAGCCTTTGAGAGGGAACTGACACTGATTCTAACCACTCCAACAGCTATCAAAATACCTGAAATCAAATCCTGAATCCATCCATCTCCAGTCCAGCCTTGGACAACAAAAGAAAAAGGGGGAGGAACCCAATAGAGGGATGCTTTTGGAAGCCCTTGTCAAGAAATTCCAATGGACTTTCATATGAACATTTGAAAATTGCCCTGTTCTGACTTTTTTCTAGTTCCCTGTCTAGAACTTATAATGCTAATTACTCTTGGCTCTACTTCTCCTTCACATCTCCTAGTCATTATTCAAGGACTTTCCTTTTCCCTTAGAGATAAGAGTTATGCAATTTGGGAGTCTTTTAGATAGACCCACTGAAGGGGTACTCCAATTGCCTCACCCTGAGTCCCTGTTCAGCATGGAAGAAGCCAGAGCGGTCTTCGTCCCAATTCCCTATTGGTAGTTTGGGCAACCTCTTCAGAGGATGGTGTGATAAGAATAGGAGGTAGGAATTGGCTAGGCAGTTAGGGTAAAAAGACCCCAAAGAAAAGCAGCCAGTTTCTTAGCTAAAAGTCAAAATGTCCTTGGGCCTGTTAGCAACATACTCTGTTCCAAAGGCCAAAAATATCAAAATATTTTGGAGCTTGTATCTAAGCCTTAAAAGATTTTAGGGTTACTTCTTCAGAGGGGGGACTGTTAGAGTAGCCAAAATCCTGGCTGGATAAATTTCTCAGCGTTTAAGAACACTGACTGCTCTTGCAGAGTACCCCGGTTTGATTTCCAGCACCCACATGGCGGCTATGAACTGTCCTTAACTTCAGTTCCTGGGGAATCCGAAGCCCTCTTCTGACTTCCGCAGCATTGCACAACACAGGTGCACTCACATACATGCAGGCAATAGACTCATACACATAAAATAAAAATGGTAAACTTAAAAAAATTTATTTTTTAAAAAAAGCATAATGCTAGGCTTGTTCCATAGTATGTGCTCAACAAACATCAGCTCTGATTATTATAATTTCTCTAATATTTCTGTTTGGTTTTACCAAAATAGACTCTTAACCATGGTAGACAGATTTAGATACTCTTATTCCTGGGCCAAATTTTGTCCATTTTCAACTAATGATTATAATTATACTAAGTCCCACATCAGGCATTGTAAATGTCATAAATACTTCAAGTCTCACAAATCCTGACACAGTTAGCATCTACAATGTACACGGCAAATTAGAATTTACAATTTCAAGTTCAGTGAAAATATAGGTCCTTTGATATACGAATTCCAAATGTTGGGAGGGAACATCCTTTTAGGAAGACAGCACAAAATAAAGAATAAAATTTATATAGAGAGATAAATAGAAATAAAAAACAATAAAATGCATATTTTAATATATTTTCACCATTTTCTGAGAGTTTCTGTTTTTTTTTCCTTTTTACTGAATTTTTGAGAATTTCATACAATATATTCTGATTGTATGTAGATCCCATCCCCTAACTACACCCCTTTACTACCATGTGTACAATTCCATGGACTCTATTACATATGTACACACACACACACACACACATATGCTCTCTCTCTCTCTCTCTCTCTCTCTCTCTCTCTCTCTCTCTTCAAATATATTAGTCTATAGAGTCAAACTTGTCCTTCGATGTGGATTCATTCACTGGAAGATGGGTAACCTACCAAGATTCACACTCTTGAAAGAAAGTGACTCTCCACTTTCCAGCAGCCATCAATTTCCAGTAGTTCCTCAGGTAGTGTAGGAGTTTCTTACCCACCCCCCAATGTCTATGCTGGATTTTATCTGGTTTTGGGTTACAGGGCACTTGTGCACACTGTTAACATTGCTGTGAGTTCACATGAGTAAATTCCCAGCTGTCTGGAAAAATTCCTTTTGGTCATCTACTACAAAAGGCTAGAAATCAATCTACCATGACCTAGCCATACCACTCTTGTGCACATACCCTCAAAAATTCTATATTCTACTACAGAGATTCTTGTTCATCCATGTTCATTTCTTCCCTTTTCACAATAGCCAGGAAATCAACACAGCCTACACATCCATCAACTGATGAGTGAATAATGAAAGTATGGTACATTTTACACAATGGAATATCAGAAATGAAACTATGAAATTACCAAGCAAATCTCATTTTGAGATAAAGCAGACGCAGAAAGATAAACATTACATGCTCTCTCACAGCTGGATGCTAGCTTTGAATTTGTTGATATACATGACTTAGTTATTTTTTTATTTGTGTGTTTTACCTGCATGTATATATTTGAATTGTGTGTGCAGTGCCTGAGGAGGTTAGATGAAGGTATTAGATCTCCTAGAACTGGAGTACAGATAGTTTTTAGCCACAATGTGGCTACTAGGAACTGAACCCAGGTCTTCTACTAGAGAAACTAGTACTCTTCACCACTGAACCATGTCTCCAGAATACCATTTTCTTGATACCTATGATTTGATTGCCTTTCCACATGATGATTTTGCAGTATCATTTCAATCAAAAATTTAGAAATAATTCAGTTGCCTAAAATGGCTCTTGAAATTTTTGATCATTAATAGTTTAGAAAGCTATGTAATTTACAATATAGCAATATTTTATATGAGATTGTTTACTAGACTTAATGAAAATACCTAACATGACGAAAAACCCATTTTTGATTAAACATTAACAAGATCCAAGTCTTTGGCTTCATCTTTACACATTTGATAGAAGAATTTTCTATTGATTGAGAGGCAGTCCCTGGGCCATTGTAATGAATGTCACCCTTTGAGGATCCTTCAGCATCAGTTGTCCAACCAGGCAGCCTTCCTCTTCAAAGGAGCTCGCAGTTAGTGTTTGTTCTACACTATTTTTTTTTGTTTGACAGTGTTTCCAAAGTGTTAGTGAAAATAGTTTGAGATGTAACATGATTGGCAACGTGAAAAACTTTGCACACAAAATCATCCCTAATTTCTCTATTCTAGTCTTTGTTCTTTTCCATATTCCTATTTCTGCTTCATTTCCTTTTAAAGCTGCAATGAGTATTTTTGCATAGATCTGCAGAGAAACGCCTGAATTCCAGTGTATGTGAAATCTAGTCTTACTGGATTGAAGCCCCCAATGCATCCAACTTCTAATCTTGTGCCCCTACAGACTTAATTGTAAAGAAACATAGCATCTTGGAACTTTAATAATGAAAGTCTAGCCCAGCACTCACATGCAATTCCAACTGTCAGAAGGCAGGGAGTTGTGAGTTCAAGGTTCACATGAGTTACATAGTAATTCATGATACCTCACCTTGTCTAGTGAGATACTTTCTCAATTAAAAAAGGAAAAACAAAACTTTAGTCTTCATCTATCTTCTCTAGTGTAACTCTCTAATCTGTAACTTCATATGTTCATCTTTTGTAAAAATTGCAAAGGTATGTCAAAATAATGGTCACTTTCTAATCCAACTTTGCAAAGGTCCAAGAGGGTAAGGGATGGATCCATGCTCTCAAAGCTAGTTGACTACAATTCAAATTCAGCCAATCCAAGCCTCCAGCTTCCCTATCCTCTCTCTTTACTTATTCTTCTTTGTATCTAAATCTCATTTTGCTGTGCTTTTAACTACAAAATCATATTCTAAGTTTGGAAGACTCATCTCATAAGACCAATATTCTCTTTTCAAACTATGAAAGATTTTGAAAGATTTCAGAAATACACAAAGTCCAGAGAATAATAAATATCTAAGTAAATAATAGCAAATAAATTTTGAATCTCATATGTCAACTCTACCATTTAAGTTTCTTTCCCTCTGCTACCTTCACCAAAGGAGCCACTGCTCCAAAGTTTAGTGTTGAGCATTCTCACCAGATCTTCATACTGTTGCAACAAATGTTATGGTTATTAAACAAAACATAGTATTGTTTTTCATGTTCTAAAATCATACATAAATGGTGTCATACTGTGTTTACTCTTCTAAAGTTTACTTTTTTCTTTAACATCTTTTTTTTTAGAGTGTCTCCCTATAGATCCAGCTGGCCGGGAACTCACTATGTAGACCAGATTGGCCTCAGTCTCACAGAGATCCACCTGCCTCTGCCTCCTGAGTGCTGAGGTTAAAGGCATGCATGCACATTTTAAAGATTTATTCTTTTTTTTTTTTTGTCTTTTTGAGACAGGGTCTCTCTGTAGCCCCAGCTCGCCTAGAACTTGCTATTGAGACGAGGCTGGTCTCCAACTCACAGAGATCTGCCTGCCTCTGCCTCCCAAGTGCTGGGATTAAAGGCATGCGCCACCGTGCCTGACATAAAGATTTATTTTTGCTCATACAGATACTGCAAGTTCATTTACTTCAGTTGTTGCAGATTTGTATGACTTTATTACAAATCATTCAATGTCAGTGATGGGTGAAAGATGCACATGTCTCTGAGGGAATTTCTGGGTTCTAGGTATATGCACTTTCAACTTCATAAACAGTTTTCCAAAGTGGTTATAAAAATATGTTCTACCAAATGCCGGAAATCTCAGGGCTTTTAATATTTAAAAGTCTAATGTTTGCAAAAGGGAATATCATCTTTCATTACAAATTAGTGGGAAAGGAGAGTGTATTTTACTGCTTTGTTTCCTCATCCATGAATTACTTGTTCATTCCTTTGCCCATTTTAAGTGTTTTCCTGTTTTGTTTTGTTTCCATTCTATCTGATTTGTACATGTGTTTCATCAATTGAATGCAATGAAAATAAATTCCACTAATGATTTATTTTTTCATTACTATTTAGTAGCTTGTATATGATTTTATATTTTAATTGAGTTTATCAACTTTTTCTGTCATGCTTGTGCTTTAGAGTACTGTTTAAAATATTTGGCTATCCAGATGATAATAAGAGTCTAGTCCATTTCCTTCTCCATTTTAGTTATCTTTGTTCATTTAGATATGCCATCCATACGGAAGTCTGATTTTGATAAGGTGTGATTGAAGAAGGCAATTATTTTCTATATGAATAAGCAAGTGTCTCAGCAAAAGTTATTGACTGCTCTTTACCCTCTGTAGTAGGTTGAACTGTACTCCTCTAAATACCCTATATATACTCATGTTGTAATCCATGGTGCCTATGAATGTAACCTTATTATTTTTTAATGGCCTTTGAGGATGTACTTGAGTGATGGGTCCAGAAATAAGAACATTCTGGATTATTCAGTGGGTGGGTCTTAACGGCAAGAACAGTGTTTTTAAAAGAAGACACATGGGAAAACAAGAAAATAGCCATGTAAACACAGAGGCAGACATTGTTTCATCAGAAGGTAGAAAAATCAAAGGTCTAGAGTCTGCAAAAGGAAAATGGCTCTGACCTTGATTTGCAACTTTTAGCTCCAAGAATTGCAAAATATTAAATTTCTGTTTGTTTTAAGCCACCAAGTTTGTGGAAAACTTTTGTGGGAGCCCTTGATTTTGTTTCATTGGCGTGTTTGGCATACTTCCAGAAAAATATGTATTGTTAATTACTATAACTTTAAATAAATCATGTTATCTGTGCTGGGGAGATGGCTTAGTCAGTAAAGTGGCTGCTACTACAAGCTTGAGTACCTGAGTTTGATCCCCAATGCTGGCATAAAAGCCCAGAATGGTGGCACGTGCCTGTCACCCCTTCACTGGGGGGACAGGGGGCAGAGACAGGCAGTTCTCTGAGGCTTGCTGGCCAGCCAGCCTAGCCAAATCAGCAAGGTCGAAGTTCAGTGAGAGACCTTGTCTCAAAAAACAAAGTGGAAAGAAATTGAATAAGACGTCTGGTGTTGACCTCTGGCCTCGACACACATATGCACACATACACATATGTGCACACACTTGCACACACACCTATGCAGATGCACATGAACACTTACACACAAAATATTATGTTATATAAGACCAGTCCTCTCGACTATTTCTAATACCCCCTTGACTATTGTTGGCCCCTTTTTTCTTCTACATAAATTTGAGAGCAAGGCCATAAATTTCCATGAAAGTCCTCCATTCTATTTGAACGACACTGAATTTTTCAAATACCTTGAAAACAACTGTTATCTTGAAAACAGCAAGTATTGTTATCTACCGCTCTTCTTTCATTTTAGTCACCATAATTGTTTTTTACTTATGGTTTTATAATTTTCTCCAAAAATAACATATATTTATGATAAATTTCCCCTTAGAACTTTCATGATTGTTTTTGCAGTTGTTTTTTTTTTTTTCGGTGTTTAGAAACTCAATTCTCATATCATAATGCTATTTAAAGCAACACTGCTGAGCTATTTAAATTTGCATAATATGTAAATTCTCTTGGGTTATTCATGTAGAAAAATATATATTGTACAATTTTTTATTTCATTTCTGTCTTTCCAATGTATTTATACTATTATGACAATGGGGAGAGGCAATGATGTCTGTCTTTTTCTTGATTTCCAAGTGAGTGTTTATAATGTTGCACCACTAATTGTTCTGTTTAATATAAACAACTTTTCTTTACCTGCTGAGATAGCTATGTATCTTTCTGCTTTAGCCTGGTAAGGCAGTGAATTATTAAGTTCAGCCACATGAAACTTTCCTTTTCATGATTACAAAAAAAGTCTTTTATCAGTAGCTTGATATGGCTCAACCTAATGTATTCATATAGTCTGATGTTAAACTCTCCTTTCATTCCATTATTTCATGAGACTAATTTGACCAAATTAGATTTATTCAAGTTGGGTTTGCTGCCAAATTAGCCTCATGAAAACTGTGGAGTATGGTTCCTCTTTGTCTATTTCCTACATTAGTTTGTATAAAATAAGAAATATGGTCTTTAGAGGGTTTTTTAGAAATTATCCTGTAAAATAATCTTTGCTTACTTTTTTTTGAATTTGTTTTTATTGAATTTTTGTATATTTCATACAGAACATCTCAAATCAGTCTTATTCATCTTTATACCCCTGTCCCTACTGGCACCCTTCCATAACCACCTACTGTAATTCATACATTCTGTCATTTGTGTTAAGGCCTAGTGTGTCAAGTTAGTGTCACCAGACGTTCCTTAGTGCAAGGTCATCTACAGAGGTCTAGTCAGCTTATCTAGAGTCCCTCACTTTAGGAAGATCAGCCCTTCCTCACTTCACAGTAAGTAATCAGTTGCCAATATTTCTTCAGCTAACATTGGGGTCCGCTGTCCATGTCCCCAGTTCTATGCTGGGTTTTGTTGGCTTGAGTTTGCATGGGACTTGTGTACGCTGACACCGTTGCTGTAGATTTACTGCTTTTGCGTAAGGAAAGTTTTTTTTTCCTACTGATTCAATTCTTTTAATTTCATAATCCTTATCAGGCTTTTTCATATTGAGTAAATCTTGGCAAATTATATTTTTGTTTTTATTTATGAGTGTGTGCGTGCACGTGTGTTGTATGCACATCTGTACAAGTGTGCTTGCACATGAGGGCACATGTGGAAGCCAGAGGTTGATGCTGGAATGACTTCTTCCTCACTTCTCTACCTTATTTTTCGGCACAGTGTCTCTTGTTGAACCCAGAGCTGATACTTTGTCTGGACTGAGTATCCATTGAGGCCCCGGGATATGTTGGTCTCTGGCTCCAGTGCTGGAGTTACAGGAGTATATCTCCATGCTCGGTTTTTACATGGGTACTAGAGATCAGAACTGAAGTAATCATACTTAAGTGGCAAACCCTTTCCACACTGGGCCATCTACCTAGCCCAAGTTAATTATATTTTCTTAGAAATTTGACCTATTTTCAAAGTTTTCAAAATCAGTGGCATAAAGTTTTTCATAATACTTTATTACAATTTACTGTCTATTCATGAACTTTGCTTTCTCATTTTTACTACAGTTATTTCATTTTACCTTTTCTTTTTTTAGTGAATTTTTGCAAATTTCATATAATTCGAGAGATGCGTATTTGGACCCTGTCTTTTATCTGCATTCCACCAATAGTCTCCTCACTAAATTTCATGCATTCTGATTATAAATGAATGCCTACTGAGCTAAGTTTGTGTCCAAAAGTGTCCTTGGGTGTAAGTCCATCCACTAGAGCCTGGTCAAAATATCTAGCATCACTGCCTTAAAGAAAACCAACTCCCCTCTCCATTAGTTCCTCAGCTACGATTGGGGCTTCTTATTCAGTTCCCCACTGCCGTGCTGGGTCTTTGTTTGGTTTTAATTTGCATGGGTCTTGTGTATGCTGTCACTATTGCTGTAAGTTCATATGATAAAGTTCCCTACAGCCTGGAAAAACTGTTTCCTAGGGGTCATCCACCACCCCTGGCTCTTACAGTCTTTTGTCACCCTCTTCCATAATGGTCTCTGAGCCTTAGCTGGCAGAGATTTGATATAGGTGTCCTACCAAGGGACAAGTACTATGCAGTCTCTTATTCTCTACACTTTGGCAGGTTGCAGCTTTCTGGGATAATCACCATCTATTACATGAGGACTCTTCACTGACGAGAGTTGAGAGACGCATTAATATTCTTTTTGCCTCCCATTGCACTATGTTCCCTGAGCCTTAGGTGTAGAGATTGCATTGTAGATGTGTCAATTAGAGCTGTGCACCTCAGAGACACTTATACTCTGTATTTGACCAGATGTGGAGCTTTGTAATAGTCTCAAAAAGTTTCAAAAAGAAGCTTATTTGATGACTGGTGAGAGATGCACTTGTCTGTAAATATTAGGATACTGATTGAGAATACACTAAGAAATTATGTTGGTTTAGGGATGTGACAAAAGTAAGATTTTCTCTGGGATTTTGGACCTCTCAGTCATGTATGTTTGGCTATGTTTACAGCACCACACATGAGTTCTCTCCCACTCAGCAGGCCTTAAATCCAATTACACAGCTCTTGATTACTCACAAGATAAAAGTGTCACTACAGCACCAACAGAGATAGTTCGCTGGGCCAGTCATTGTGATGATTAAGTTTTATAGTTGGGTAGGACTATCGATTTGTTTTCTCCCTTGGTAGTTTGCATAGTATCCTCTGATACTATGAGAGCTCATCTTCAGGGAGTAGGCTTCCAGTTCAGTTCCACCTCAATTCCTCCAAGTCCTGTGTCCAAAGCATGTCCTGTTTTCAGCAATAGGGTCTTACCTTCATGTTAAGGGGGGCAATAGCCTATATTATTTTGGGAGTCACTTTGACTACCCTGACCAACAACTCAAAGGGAGGTTTTTCCTGCCTGCCACTGTTTTTTGTTATAGAACTTTAAGCAACACATAAACACACACACACATACGCACACATATATACGTGTGTATATGTAAACCCACACACATACACATATACACAGACACATATATATGTATGTATGTGTATGTGTGTGTGTGTTCGATTAGCCTTTGATCTTAGCCATTCAAAACGGAGTAAGATGAACTCTCAAAGTAGTTTTGATTTGCATTTCCTTAATTACTAAAAATGATGAACACTTTTCCTATATGGTGTTTCATACCACTTAAGCATTTTTTAATCTCTCTTCTCTCTTTCCCTACGTAACTTCCCCTCCTTCATCCCCAGTTAAAGTTACTTCCCTTTTCTCCATTTTCCCCTTGATAACATCTGTCTCCTGCTATCCTCCTGTCTTGAACTCCCTCCCCTTTACACTCCTGGTTCCTTCCCATTTTCCTGGTTCCTGTGGTTACATCAGTATACACATTCACATCTGAGGATTTGGAGGTAAGATCCAAAAATGAGAAACCATATGTTGTTTGATTTTGAGTCTGTGTCACTTCATTTAGTAGAACAGTTTCTAATTCTACCCATTTACCTGTAAATTTCATGATTTCATTTTTCTTTTCCACTGAGTAGAACTCCATTTTGTAAACATACCACATTTTCATTATGCATTCATCAGGTGAGAGACATTTCAGTTTTCTCCATTTCTTAGCTATTCTGAAAAGAGCAGCAACAAACATTGCTGTGCAAGTATCTCTGCAGTAGAATGAATCTTTTGGGTATATGCCAAGGAGCGGTAGAACCAGTCATATGGTAGAATTATTTTAGTTTTTAAAGAGTTATCCACACTGCTTTCCACAATGGTTGCACCAGTTTGCAATTCCATCAACACATAATGAGTGTTTCCTTCTCCTCACATTCACACCAGCATTTGGTGTCATTTGTTATCTTGATCTTAGCCATTCAAAGTGGGGTACAATGAACTCTCTTTTGATTTGCATTTCCTTAATTACTAAAGATGATGAACACTTTTTATGTTATTTCTTTGACATTTTCATTTCTTCTCTTGAGAGCTTGCTGTTCAGATCCATAGTCCATTTTTTAATCGTGTTGTTTTCTTAATTCTTTGTTTTTGAGTTTTTAACATATTCTGCATATTAATTCTCTATCATGTGTATAACTGGTGAAGATTTTTCCCACCCTGTCAGCTTCCTCTTCACTCAGTTGGTTGTTTCCTTTGCTGTGTAGAAGCTTTTAAGTTTAATGAGATCCCCTTTGTCAACTGTTGACCTTAATGCCTGAGGAATTCAAGTCCAATTTAGAAAGTCCTTTCCCGCATCTATATCTTTTAGGGTACTGTCATTGTTTTATTCTCACAGTTTCCATGTTTTGGGTTTCTCATTAAGGTCCTTGATTCATTAAGATATGATTTTTCTGCAGGGTGATAGAGATGGGTCTAATCTCATTCTTCTACACATGGAGATGCAGTTTTTACAACACCATTTGTTGAAGATGCTGTCTTTCTTCCAGTGTGTATTTTTGGCACCTTTGTCAAATATCAGGTGACTGCTGCACTCCTATTCAGGTCTTCTGTTTTGTTCCATTTATCTACATGTCTGTTATTGTGCTGGTACCATGCTGTTTCATGACTTTGAAATCTGGTACGGTAATACCCCCAGGATTGCTCTAGGTCAGGTCAGCTGGGGCAAAACTTTATCTGAAAAAGACCGAAAAAAATAAAAGCCTGCTTGTTTCTTGGTGCCATTTGCTTGGAATACTTTTCCATCTTTCCACCCTAAGGTGGTGCCTATCCTTGAAGGTAAGAGGAGTTTCTTGTAGATGACAAAAAGATGAATTTTGTTTCTTAATCCATTCAAGTAGTCCATGGTTTTTATACTGGAGAGTTGAGGCTGAAGCCACTGATATTTAATGTTACTGAAAGCTGTGTATTGGTTAATATCATTTTATTTTCTGTTTGTGTTCTAAATTCTAGTTTGTGTCTCTGTAATTACACTTTCATTTGTTTTCTTTCTGTAGCCTCTTGGGTATGGTCGTTCCTTTCTTCAGTCCATTGCAATGCTTTCAATATTCTTTGTAGGGTTGGGTTGGTGGACATGAATTCTTTCAACCTATATGTATCATGGAAAGTTTTTCTTTCCTCTTGACTATGATAGACTGTTTTGCTGAGTAAAGTATTCTGGGTTGGCATCTATGATCATTTAGAATCTGGAATTCTTTGGTCCAGGCTCTTATGGCTGTTATA
This sequence comes from Nannospalax galili, assembly GCF_000622305.1. NCBI lineage: Eukaryota > Metazoa > Chordata > Mammalia > Rodentia > Spalacidae > Nannospalax > Nannospalax galili. Next base: position 4,137,685 of record NW_008330152.1, on the reverse strand, counting down.
GTTTGCATTGAAAAGTCAGCTGTAGAGGGCTGGAGAGATGGCTCAGAAGGTAAGAGCACTGACTACTCTTGCAGAGGAGCCTGTTTCGATTCCCAGCACTCACATGGAGGCTAACAACCGTCTGTAACTCCAGTTCCAGGAAGTCCAACGACCTCTTCTAGTCTCCCTGGGCACTGCATGACAGGAATGTACCTACCTACATGCAAACAATACACTCATGCCCATAAAATAAAAGCAATAAATAAAATATTTTGAATAAAAATGTCAGCTATAATTCTGATGGGTTTTCTCTTATGTATGTACAACTTGTTTTTTTCTTGTAGTTAAGTCTATTTAGTGATTTTACTCTGGTATGCCATGAGGAGTTTCTGTTCTGGTCCTGTCTAATTAGTATTTTGTGTGCATCTTGTATTTGTATGTGTATATATTTCCCTAATTTGGGGAGATTATTTCTATAATCCTGTTGAAGATCTGGTCAATGCCATTAACCTGAAATACTTCTTCCTTTATGCCTATGATGTGTAGATTTGGTCTTTCCATTGTGTCCCACTTTCCCTACATACTCTATTCCTATGTTTTAAACATTTTCTCATAGTCTTTGCTTGAACAGTCCAATTATTCAACTTTACCATCCAATCTTGATATTTTGTTTTCCATTTGATTCATTCTGGTTGTAAGGCTTTCTTCTGCCATTTCAAATTGGCTTATTGAGTTTTTCAACTCCATCTTTATTTTGGACCAAGTTTTCTTCAATATTTCTATCTCTTCTGTGAATTCACTTTTCAAATCCTGACTTGCCTTTGCCATTTTCATTCAGTTGAATATATGTATTTTCTTGAGTCAGGAGTTTATTCCTATTCTCTTTGAGTTCTTTGTGTGCTCTTTAAATTCATTGAATTATTTGATCATGTTTATGGTTGTTCTTTTAAATTCTGTGCCCTGGGGTTCCTCTGGGTAGTTCTCATTGTTGAACACTTCTACAGGACTGGTGGAATTTGGTGGGAACATCTCTTCTTTCTTTCATATTATTTGTGATTTTTGCATTGTGACCTGGGCATATGGATTTCTTTTGATGGTTGTGTGTCTAATATGAAACTCTAGCCTGCCTTTGTTGAGTTGAAATTTGGCTCTGTTTTTATTGTTTATACAGCTTGGTTTCTTTCTGATCAGGTATGAATAGTTGGTTGGTCTGTGCTTCAGGTTCTCACTTTTGATTTTTTTATAGAAGGAACTGTATCTTTCCAGGCCGGCTGGTTGAGAGCTCTCCAGCAGGGTGAAGGGGCTTACCAAGTCAGGATAATGGGGATCAAGTGGGTAGATTCTGAATAGCCAAGCTGAGTAGATGTGAGGCCTGGAGCTGCTCAGGTGGAGGTGGTCCTAAAACAGGGAGATTGCAACCTGGTGAGCAGGTTACGGCTTACTCACCAAGCTAGTAGGATGCTCTCTGGTAAAGGCCATGGGAAGAGGCCAATGGGGATGTGGACAAGCACCTTCTTTTTTTGTAAGCTATATTGCCAGAGGCTTTTCTGTTTTATTAGTCATTTCAAAAAATAGCTACTGGTTGATAATGCCTAATCATGTCTTTGTTTTATATTTTTAAAATTTTGTATTGTCTTGCCCGTTGATCTTTCCTTGCAGTTTGAGGGAATTACACACCGTGTTTTTGTTCTTAAAAAAACATTGAGTTGTGTATATGACTCATTAATCATTTTTTTCCTCACTTTAGAGTTTGAGACTATAAATTTTCTCTTTAGTGTTTCTAAAAACATGTCACCTTATTCAGTATTTCATTATTTTCCAGCTCAGTTTTGTTAGTTTTACTTTTGACTTTTTGACTCATCAATTACTTAGAAGTTACTAAATTTCTAGTTATTTAGTACTTTATTAAATTATATGTTATTTATTCTACAGTAATTTATAGCTCTTAATAGACCAAAACCCATGGTAAGCATATTATCTCTTACTCTGTGTCATATTGTATTAAAATTATATAGACATCTGTCTCCTAAGTAGCTGATAATTATCTTGATGGTAGAATCTGCATCTTTTATCACTCTAACTCCAGGCTTTTCACAATTCTAATAAAAGAAAAGATATTCAATAAATTTATGTTGACCGGTAAAAGAGTGAAAGACTAAGTGAAATGCTCCTGAAGATCAAGATCCCAAGTAAGTTTCTCCAATCTCTGTGTTCTACAAAAGAGAAAACTTTCCGTCTTATTATTTCAGAGCAACCTTGACAAAATGTCTGTCTTAAAATGTAGGCAAATCTAATATATTCCATTAATTACAGTTAATGAGCAAGCATTCAGTAACTGAAGGAAAGACCACAGGCATTTCTTACGGGTGTTCCATTGGAACTCCTATCAAGTATCACCTATACAGTGAAGCATAACACAGTTTGAAATATGCTCTTCTGATGACGAAGCTGCTTGCACAAGTTTCACGTTGTGAGATGATGCTATTAGAAGAAATGGTAAAACAAGAAAAGAGAGCTCCCAGATCCTTAGGATATTAAAAAATAATTTTCCGTTAAAAGGTTTTCATAGTTTCTAAAATATAGTATATAAATGAGAGTGTTGGGGCTGGAAAGATGGCTCAGCAGTTAAGAGCAATATTGCTCTGAGCTTAACTCTCAATATTATGATTCTATAAAACTATGGACAAGGGGGCTGGAGAGATGGCTCAGCAATTAAGAGCACCGACTGCTCTTATAGAGGACCCAGATTCAAGTCCCAGCACCCACATGGCGGCTATGAACCAGCCTTAACTCCAGTTCCAGGGGAATCGAAAGGCCTCTTCTGACCACTGTGTCATTGTACGACACAGGTGCACTCACATACATGCAGGCAATACACTCAAACACATAAAATAAAAATAATAAAGATTTTTTTTAAAGAAAATGTTACCCTAATGTCTAAATAAGAGTGTTCTAAATAGACAATATTAAGAACTGTGGAATCATCTACTTAACTTTTATTACCACAAGATTTCATACGAAAAATCACCAGTCTTAGGTATCCAGTAGGAACTGTTATAAATAAAAGCATTATTAAATTCATCAGATGAAAAAAAATATGACCTATCAAACAGAGCAATAAAATACCTTTCTATCTACAAACTTTAACCTACCATATAATTAAGCTTCAATAGTTTTTAGTCCGTGCAATTATTTCCTTCTGTATTAAAAAATTCTCCCCGATAGCAATTTCCCTTTTTACAGTGTGTCAAAGTGATGGGAAGGTTTTATGACACAGAAGTATTCTTTCCCACTACTGTGAACAATAAACACATCTGAGAACTGAATAAGCAGTGTGATTCTGATGATTAGTCTGAACTCTAAAGGAAGAAAGATATTAATGACAGACCCACTAAATATCATTTATAAAGGATTGTCTGTCAGATATTCATTTTAAATGTGTCCGGATAAAACACTAATTATTAAAAGGTGTTTTGTGAAGGGTTTTTTGGGGATAAGGGCAAGCCTGGTAAGTGTGTGTGTGTGTGTGTGTGTGTGTGTGTGTGTGTGTGTGTGTGTTCTTGCCTTGCCACTACTAACAAAAATTTACAGGCAAATGTTACATTTTCACACGTCATTAGATCCATTCGGACTATTTTACATTATAACCCATATTTGAGCACATACAGCTAATCAACAAATATTTTTGAATGAATATAATTTAAAATATCTTGTGCATGACACCACCATCGCCGCAAGTTCACATGAGCAAACTTCCAGTGACCTGAAAGCCTCTGTTTCCCTATCTTCATGGACCAACCCTGGCTCTTACAATCTTTCTGCCCCCTCTTCCACAATGGTCCCTGAACTGTGGGTGGATGAAGTTTAATACAGGAGTTCTATCCAGAGCCACACACTTGCAGACTCTTATTCTCTAAAATTTGCCAGTTGTGGCCTTCTGTGTTCATCACACTCTGTAGTGTAAGGAAGCTTCACTGGTGAGAGTTGAGGGATGCACTAGTATTCTCTTCACTCCCTGTTATGCTATGATCCATGAGCCTTAGGTATAGAGGTTCCACTGCGGCTATGTCACCTAGGGCTGGGCATCTCACAGACATATATTCTGTGTGTGAACAGTTGCAAGAGCAATGGATGGGGGAGGAGGCCTAAATTTGATTAAGAACTATTGTGTGAAATGCACAAAATCTCAATTAAAATATTTTAAAATCTATTTTATGTGAATTTGTAATATACTCAGTTCACTGGGCTACTCATTATCCTTCTTTGCTCTTAATTCATATTATCATAGACAGTAATGCCAGGAAACACAAAAGATAAACAGAGCAATATAACTAATGCATTTATGTGTGAATAAGTGATAAATATTTTCAAGGAGCATTTAGTAAGCATTTACTGTGTTCTCAACAGGGTGACAAAAATGGGCCTCAAAAACCCTGAAACTGAAATGCCCCATATGTTTTTTTCATGCAGTTTTCTTTGACAGGAAAACCCTCATTCCTCCTTCAGATCCTAGCTGTTTAAACTGGAGGCAAGACCCCATGTAGGGCTGTGTAACTTCTTGTGGGAATTTTTT
>NW_008330152.1:4114366-4133028 GCF_000622305.1 Nannospalax galili | reverse complement strand
AAATTGGCTGTACATTTTTAGGTTTACAGATGAATTATTACGCTTATATAATCTTTTACTCATTATAAACTCTATAAGACATAAAATTAAATGAGGTTCCAATGTTTAAAAAAGATCTCCACTGGGAATTATTTTTAAAAATAGAAGAAAATGCTTTTTTAAGGCATAAAATTTTTTAATTAATTCCAAAATCAAATGGGTAATGAACCCGAAGTGTTTCTAGCATCTCTTACACGTGCTGCATCATTCAAGTTCCCTTCAGCCTTGGTTTTGAACACGCATTATGCACACCTTGCACTGTGCATGACATCATGCCATGCAATGCCAATAAATGCTGCTACCTGAAACATCTTATCTCAGATTCAAGACTACTGTATATTAAAATTGCAGTATTTTTGCTGTACATACAAAGTTTTCTGCTCTTATGGAAACAATGGTTTCATTATGGAAGCCAAAGATTTTTTAAAAGACATAGAATCACAATTACACATCAATCTGATAATTTCATGCTGGTCTTCAATTCACAGCCACACTCCTGCCTCAGCCTCCCAAGTTGCTATGATTATAAGGATGCATCACCACCTCAATGTATAAGTATCAAAATAATATAACAATCTGATTGTGTTAAAACCATTGATTTCAAAACATAATGTTTGAGTTACTGAATTGAATTTTATAAAAAATCATAAGTGAATTTTGCCTTGGGATTAAGACAGAATTTCCAAATTTTTCTAAAATAGCCATAAACGTACTTCTAACATTTTGTACTATGTATCTATGCCAAACTGCATTTTCAGCATTGAGGATTATAAAATCAAAACATGGACCAATTCTAGAAAACATTGAGGATGCTCTAATTCTTGCAATATCAAATATTCAGCCAAGTTTTAGTTCTTTATATAAAAAAAGCATACCCATCTCATTAGTATGGAAATTTGCTTTTCTTTTTAATAACTAGTAAAATTATATGTATACCAAAGAACTGTTATAAAATTAACTTCTTTATAATTTTTTTATCAATAAATGTTTGGTCAGTATGCTTATTTCATATGCATATACCTGGGGTCAAATAAATATTTCTTGGATGAAAAATAGAAAAATATAATATGTATGTATGTATGGAATTTAGTGAACTGCAAATGAATTAATAGACACTGATGAGGTTAGCAAAGTACATCATAGATAATAAGTACAATACTGTGTACAAGTTAGGTGTTATGGCTATATTTCACTCTGCATTTTTATTCCAGATTTTATATACTACTTCTTTAGGCCAGAGATACAGGAATTTTAAAAAAGCCACAGACACAACCAACTTTATAAAAGTGTTAAAGGAATGAAATGAAAAAAGTATGTTTAATCTATGTAAGTAAAGGACAATTGTGATGGTTGTCTTTAATTGCCAACTTGACACAACCTTAGGATCACCTGAGAAACAAGTTTCACTGAAGATTATCATTGATTTGGCTGATGGGCATGCTGTGGAGGAGTGTCTTAATTAAGTTAGCTGATGTAGGAAAACCCAACCCAGTGTAGGTGATATCATTCCCTGGGCAGGAGCTCCTGAACTGTAACTAGGCAGGAGGTCTTGAACTATATAAGAGTTGAGAAATTAAGCTCAGCACAAGTAAGCAATGCATTCGTTTCTCTCTGCTCTTGACTGTGGAAGTGATGTGACCAGTTGTTCAAAGTTTCTGTGTTGATTTCCCCACGTGATGAATGGTAACTAGGAAATATAAGCTAAAATAAACCCCTTTTCCTCCCCTAAGTCGCTTTTTGTTAGGGTAGTTTTATCACAGCAACAGAACTGAAACTGAGACAACAGTCAACTAAGAGAAAGAAAAATAGAACAGTAAAATAATAAATAACGAAGTGCCTTCAGTTTGGGGGTATGAAGAAGAAACGTACTAAAAGGGGAATGAACGCCAAAAATGACTGGCATAAAGGAAGGGAAAAGAAGTCAATATCTATAGTATGAATGAAAGAGCGAAGTGAGTATAATGTCAGCCCATCTCTTACAGTCTGGGCTTTTCTGACAGGCTACCAGTTGTTCTGGTGATGCAATACTCTCTTGTTTCATCGAATGAATGTTGAGTGTAAACCTCATATCTGAGAGGCCAGTTCTGGAAATCAAGATAAATCTCAGCTAGACAGAGACAATGAAATTTCAAAGAGGGGTGCCTAGATGACAGACGTCACAATGAACTGAAACCAGGAGGCTTATCTCTGAACCCTGAGACCCTGATTTGAATTGTGCAAAAACAAATATGATAGATAATACCTTTCATTTAGCTTGTTTATCAGAAGCTAGGCTATGCTAGGTAATGTTTCACCAATAAACAATCCCCAAATGCAGTGACTTAAAACAGCAAAGTCTTATTTCTCATTTACACTACATGGCTTTGATAAGGTGGTAGTGGTCTCTATTCCATATGGCTCTCACTCTGAGAATTTGACTGATTACCTCTAGCACTGCTTCCCAGTGGAACATTATCTGTTATTTTGGTATTGGGAAAGAGAGATTTAGGAAATTTAACATTGACAGTTTAATATTCCAGCCCAAGAGGAATGCTCATCACTTCCAACTCAAATTATACACCAAAATATGACCAGCTTAACCAAAAAAAAGCAGCCAAGAAGAAAATCTTACTAAGTGTTAAAACATTGAAGAGTAAAAAAGTATTTGACTGGCAGCAGTTAATGATTGCCAAGGTTTTCAACCCAAAATGAATGTCGTTATCCCAGCTTCCTTTATAAAAGTGACTTTGAAAATGTTGAAAGAACCAAATATGGGAATCTACTAAAGAACTGTAAACACTACCAGGGAGAAACCCTCTTCCACCAAAGAAGCCAGAATGAATTGAAGAAACAATGGAAACAATAACTATTATCGATGTCATCACAGGTGGACATGATGGCAGCATCACTTTCATGGCAAGAATGAACTAACCTGCAGTTATCAAACTCCCCAGACACCAGTAAACGTTAAGAAAAAAGTAAGAATAAGATGAATAAGATGGAATAAAGGGGGGTTGAATGGTAGTGTTTTCCTCAATGGGAATTTGAAACCACAGGTGCCAAGATGACAACCCTGTGCCTGAGACCTAGGGAAATATGGGTTTGTTAATGTTGTCTCCTAGTGGACACAAGGCTAGGATTTGTTTAAGACATTTTGTCTAGACTGGCAGGAGATAATGAAGCAAATATGAATATATCTTCTCTCTTAAAGTGAAAAGAAATTTTCATTATTGGTCAAGAAAAAGTAAACCACAGACAGAATGCATAAAATCCAGTGGGGGTTTATGGGAGGGTTCCAGTGGGGAATGGGGTATAAAGAGGATTGAGACGTTCTGTACAAAATGCAAAAAAATTCATTAAAAAATTTACAAAACAAATAATAAATATATTTAAAATATTTTGATAGAAAAGAAAGAGTAAACCTATTGATTATAATTAAAAGTTAGGGGCAAAATACAATCAAGCAGCAGGTTGACCAGACTCCGAGGGACAGCCCCATACCCAAGAGCATTTAGAAAACAGAGATTAGACTCAATAGGCCTAAATAAGACAAATAATAGTAATAAGGGACATGAAGTCAGGGGAAGTAATAAGGTGGAAGTGGAGAGTGAGGAGGGGATTTGGATATGATCAAAATACATTCTGTGAAATTATTGAATCAATAAAAATTAATATATAATACCTTAAAAAGAATATCAAATAGAAACAAAGAATATATATGAATATATAATGCCTTAAAATTAGTATTTGAGCACAATGATAGAATAAAAGCAACAAGAGACAGTGAACTTAAAGATAGGTCAACAGAAACTACCAACCTGAATAATAGAGGGAAAGCAATTTTAAAATATAAACAGAGACTCAAGTGCCTATGGGATAATATCAAAAGATCTTGTGTCTGGTGCTTAGAAGGTGACTCAGATGTTAATGCTTGCTGATCTTCCAATGGACTAGGGTTTGGCTCCCAGCACCATATAGGGCAGCTCACAACCTTTTGTACATACAACACCTTCTTCTGCTCCCTGTAGACACACACACACACACACACACACGGGCACACACACACAAACACACGCACCAACACATAAATAAGTAATAAAAAACAACCATTTTAAAAATTCTTGTGTCAGTGACTTCCAGATTAAGATAATAAAGATATTATTGAAGGAAAAACTTGGGGGGGATTACTGAAAATACACTGAATCATAATCATAATGAAACTTTTAAAAACAAAAACTTGAGAAAAAATGTCTTGAAAGCAACCAAAATGAAAGTGATGCCTTGTATGCAGACCAACGATTTCTCAGTACCAAACCAGCAAGCCAGAAGAAGTAAAGAAAAACACATCAAGCTAGAATTCAATATAAATATATTCTTCAAAATGAAAGCAAAATAAAAATATGCTCATAGTAAGGAAAACGAAGACAATTATTCACCAGTAGACTTTCTCTAACAGAAATATTAGTTTTAGACAGCAGCAAAATACTTGACAGAAAATGAGAACTTCAGCAATGAGGAGGAGCAGCAAGACTCATCAATGTCAAGGTCATTATTTTCCTTTAATTTCTGCAGAGGGTATATGACTGAGAGCCAGAGTTACATTATCTGGTGAGATATTTCAATGTGTATAGATGTAAGTTATATGAAAACTATGCCATCAGAGGGGAAGAGGGAAAAGGAACTATATGGTTGTAAGCTTTTTCCATTGTACTAAAAGAAATAAAATGCTACACATCCTTGGTAGAAAAATACACCTTGATTTTGGAGGAGGTTTTACCGTGTTGAAGACTGGTTTCAAACTCCAGGGCTGAAGTAATCCTCCTGCCTCAGCCTCCCATGTAGCTGGGATTACAGCTATGCCATCGTGCCTATTCAAAAATATATATCTATACTGGCACAATCCTGCAACAACCACAAAAATATAATTGATAGAGATACAGACAAAATAACAAATCCAAATGAAATAGTAAAGAAAATTCAAACAGTCCAAAACCTGAGGAAACAAACAAAACAGAAATACGATAGATTGGAATTCAAGTGTATCAAAATTATGCTAAATTAAGTGTCCTAAAACATAATTATAAAACATATATTGCTATATTGATGAAAAAGATCAAATACATTTTTTAAATTACAGAGAACATAAGTAAAAATGTAAAAAAGAAAAATGGGAAAATATATGCCATGAAAATTTTAACCAAAAGACAGGTTGATGCAGTATATTAAAATAAAATATACAAAACCTGATAACAGGTAAAATCACCAAGGATAAAGTGGGATGTTACCTAATGACAAATGAGTCAGTTCACCAAGAAGACATGATAGTCATAAATACATAGGTTCAAAATGCATGAATCCAACACTGATGGATCAGATGTATCAAATGCACAAAGGCTTCAGCATGCCTGTTTCATTAACTATATGGAATAGTTAGAAAATTAACAAGGACATTTTTGTGAACTGAATTATACATACATACATACATACATACATACATACATACATACATACACACAAACAGACACACCACTAATTTGTACCCATTGTGAATATTCTTGTACACAGGGCTTCTGGAACTAAGCCTAAATGAGCTCATAAAGATAGGATCCTAATCTGATAAAATTGGTGGTCTTATTTTGAAAAAATGGTAGGGGTCAGCAAGATATCTCAGAGGGTAAAGCTGCTTGCTGAGCAAGTCTGACAACTTAAATTTATTCCCAGATATCACGTAGTGGAAGAAGAAAATATAGTCCTGCAAGTTCTCTGATGTGCTCTGGTGCCACACACACACACACACACACACACACACACCTTACCTCAGTACCCCACACCATATAGAATTACAATCATAATAAATAAAATGAAGAAAATATCACAATTTTAAAAGATTAAGATAGAAGGTAGAAGATAGAAGATAGATGATATATGATAGATAAATAGATAAATGATTGATAGTTGATTGATGATAGATGATAGATAGATAGATAGATAGATAGATAGATAGATAGATAGATAGATAGATGATAAGATGCTGATATAGCTAGATAGTAGGTAGATACGGGGGTTTATTGGATTGAATTTTAGATAGATAGATGATAGATAGATAGATAGATAGATAGATAGATAGATAGATAGATAGATAGATAATGGATGGATAGATAGATGGTAGATAGATGATAGACAGACAGACAGATGAATAAACCCAAAAATAATCCTATAAGTACACAACAGGAACAAAGCTGTCTACAAGCCAGTAAGAGAGTCCTCATCGGGAATACTATAAGCCAGTGCCCTTACCTTAGACTTCTGCACCTCTAAAACAGTGAGAAATAAATCACTATGCTTAGTTTAGCTCATCCAATCTATACTAGCTTGTCATGGCAACATGGACTTAGTAATATGGATGTAGTCCTGAACAGCGTTCTCATGCAACAAGACCTAAATTGTTTATCCAACAACCATAAATTATACATTCTTTGCCAGTGCGTCTGGCACTGACCAAAGTAGTAATATCCTGAATCAAACCTTAATAAAATAAAGTTGACTACAACAATAAGCCTTTTGATGCCTGACAAAAATGGAATTGAACCAGAAAGGAAGAGCACAAAATGGTGTACGTCTAAATAATTAATGATTAGAAAACATTTTGCATCGAAACAAAAAATATACGACTTATCAAAATATGTGCATGCAGTTGAAGTGGCATAAAGGAAAAAATATAGCAGTAAATGCTTACATTAGAAGATAGGCCTCAAATCAGTGAAGCAAGTTTCAAACTTCAAAAACAAGAAAAGGAATTGAATTCAATGTAAGCAGAAGGAAGGAAACAATTTTACAAGTACCAATCAGTGAAATTTAAAACAGAAAAATCAATGAATCTCCTGTAAGAAATATTAAAGGAAATTTCTCAGAAAGGAGGAAAGTTATGTCCTAAGATTTACATAAAGAAAGGAAGAACAGTCGTGGAAGGAAACAGGAAAATATATGGGTCCATTCCTTCGATTTTTATTGTGTTTCACTGATCTGTATTGTTATCTCGATAGCAATGCCATGGTGGCCAGCTAAATTTCAGAATTAAGAAATGGTATTCCTCTAAGTCTAATCTTTTTCAAAGATATCTTTGCTATCTTAGATCCTTCACATTTCTGTATAAATTTTGACACCAGTCTGGCAAAAAAAACCTGCTATATTTTTAATTTGGATTGTATTGAATGCATAAACAAATTTCTGAAGAATTGCTGTCTTATCAATATCCTCACAGCAATATTTGGGCAGTTTTGTACACAAGTAATAGTTGACCGAGTTCTAAGATGGCCTTCAAGATTCCCACCTCCTAGTGTATATGATCTGTGTAATTCCCTCTCCAAGAGTATAAGATTTCACCCCTATAATTAGATTAATAATTAGTTGATTTTGACTTAATAGAAAAATAAAACATAGTCTTGGGTATGCCTGACTTAACTGGGAGAGTTCTTAAAAGAGAATGAAGCACAAGAGACATAGTCTCCTCCTGGTTTAAAAGTAAACAAAAGCTTCTATTAACAACAGTTTCAAGAAACCAGACTCTCTGTAAAATGAATGAGCTTTGAGAAATTCCCAAGCATGAGAGGAGATCACAGCTCCAATTGGCACCTTTGCAGCCTGGTGCCCTGCATACTCTATGCAGAGGATTCACCTAAGATGTATCCAGACCCTTGAACGACAAAACTATTTAAACTCATTGGAACATCTAAAAAGAATACTGTGGAAAGTGTGTTTTCTATAAAACAGAATTTTATTTTTCACAGCTCTGGAGACTGAGAACACAAGATTAATGCACCAGCAGATTTAGTGTTTGAGGGAAAACTCTCTGCTGTGTTTTCACACAATAGGAGGGATGAAGGAGCTTTCCATAGTCCCCTTTTCATAAATCTATTTTTGTTAACACATAGTAATTGTACATATTTATGAGGTACAGTGTGACATTTCAATACGTGCATACAATATGTAATGATCAGATCGCGGTAATTGGCATATCCCTCACCCTTGACATTTATCATTTCTTTGTGCTGAGAATATTCAAAATCTTCTCTATCATCTATTTTGAATTACACGGTTAATCATTGTTAGTCATCATTATCATACCATGCTATGGAACATTGGAAGTTATTCTTTCTAGGCAATTGCACCTCTATACTCATTACCAGTCTTCTCTCCATGTCTTCATAAGCTCTAGTGACCATTATTCCACACTGTGCTTCTGAAACCAATATCTAAACTTCCAAGTTTAAGTGAGAACAAACAGCGTTTTTCTTTCTGTGCCTTATTTTACTTAGCATAATGCCTTTCAGTTCCATCCATGTTGCTGCAAAAGAATTTCTTGCTTTTATCTGGGAAAATAGTATTTCATTGTTTATGTGTACCATATTTTCTTTATCCACTCATGTGTTCATGGACACCAGTTGATTCCATTCTTTTTATTGGTATTTTATATGTTTGGGTGTTTTGCCTAGATGTATGTAAGTGCACCATGTGTATGCAATGCCCCACAGAGGCCAGAAGAGGGTGTCAGATTCCCTGGGACTAGAGTTATGGACAGCTGTTAGCCACTATATGGGTGCTGGGAATTGAATGAAGGTCCTCTGGAAGAATAAGTGTTCTTAACTGTTAAGCCATCTCTCCAGACCTTGATTCCATTCTTGGCAACTGTTTTTCTAACATACTTATTTCATTTCCCTTGACTATACATCCGATAGTGGCAGTGTGAGGTCATGAATCTTATTCATGGAAGTTCTTCCCTCATGACCTAACCACTGCCTAAACTCCCACACATCTTAGTACTACCATCACCTTGGAAACTAAGATTTTAACGCATAAATTTGATGGGATACGGACACAAACATTCAATCTATGAGATAATAAACTGGTGCTTTTCTAAGCCACACACCCTGCAAAAACAAAATGAAATGCAAAACTGGTCTTTTTGAAACAGTGAAATAGGAGTCCTATCCAGAGACATATACTCTGCAGTCTCTTATTCTCTAAAACTTGGCCAGTTGTGGCCTTCTATGTGCATCACACTCTGTTGTATGATGAAGCTTTGCTGATGAGAGTTGCAGAATGTGTTAATATTCTCTCTGCCTATATTAAACCTAACCCACCCATGGCTCAGGGACCATTGTGGAAGAGGGGGCAGAAAGAATGTAAGAGCCAGGGTTGGTTCATGAACATAAGGAAACAGGAGTCTTTTAAACCTCTGGGAACTTGCTCATTTGAACTTGCAGCAATGGTAACAGCATGCACAAGACCCATGCCAACTCATACAAAAATTGAGCATAGAACCGGGGAAATGAACAGCAGGCCCCAACCTTAGCAGAGGAACTATTGGCAACTGAATACTGTGGGGTGAGGGAGAATTGATCTTCTTTAAGGGAATGACTCTAGATAGGCTGACTAGACTCTAATGGATGAACTTGCACTGAGGGACATCTGTGTGCAAATGCTTGACAGGATAGGCCTTAACATGCATGAAATGATGCATGAAATCCCATGGGGGATGCAGATAGGAGAGGGGGGTCTAAATTGATTAGGATCTATTATATTAAATGCACAAAACTCAACAAAATATACATTAAAAAGTGACATAGGAATTAAGCAGGAGAAGAATGTGTGCTGGGTTAGATGTACAAAGGATAGTCTGTGATTATAGGGTCGGTTACTACTTTACAAGTCTCTGAACTCATTGCATCAAAATTTCTTGATTCCTCAAATAATCGCTTTGCCTCCCTTATGAGATAACGTTACTATGGATGGCCAGAATACAGTACTGCTTACACATCCAAGACATTATTAATAACTATCATTAATGTGCTACCATGTAGCAATGAGAAATCTGAGGAATATTGCTATCAAAATTAATATCTGTTTAGGGGTGACACAGATTTATCTATTGATTGCAGAAATTATTGTACTGAATTCAAAACTATCTAACTCCCAGCTATGCTTTGGTGATTTTTTTACTTGCCTCTTAAAACTACATATCATAAAATTATAGATCTAATTAAGCACTATTGAAACCCATCAGCCACCACCCTGAAATAAGAAGTAAAAACTGTGGCAATAAAAGTAAAAGTTTCGGTGCGTCCTTCCCTTCTTGTCTTCCAGAATCTAAATCATCTATATTTCCACACAGAGTTCAAAAGAAAGATAATTTTACTTTTCTTCCTTCTCAGTGGTGACTCGTGATTTCTGAAACTGTAAACATTTCCCCAGATGACTTCCATCCATAGCCAAAGGAAGACAAACACAAAAAGTATTTCCTGGGATGAGGGTCATCGAGTGTTAGGCTTTGTCAACAGAGAATCACTTCAGAAGAAATAAGAGGGATGCAATGTTGGTGGCTTCGTTTGAGATGACAGTGAAGCCGCCAAGGGAGAGACTACTGATGGGGACAAAGGTCAGGGATAAAAGAGTAGACTTGTGTGCCATCTGGGCAGGAAAAAGTTTTAGCTTAGCGAAAGACAACAAACTAGTGGTGTTTGTGTTACTTACCAAGAAACATACCACACAGTCTGCAGCAAATAGAACTTACCAGAAGTCAAGGCTACTACACATTAAACAGTGGGCTCAAATAAGAGGAATCACTCATCCATAAACATTACAGCAGAAAGTTTTCACCTTTTCTAAAGAGCAAAGGCACTTAGCATTGTATCATCACAAGTACTGCATTAAAATTAAAGTTGCCTATGCAAATACTTAATTCTAATTGATTATTTTAAAAGAATCAAAAAACAAGCTGCATTTTTGAAGCTTTAATAGAGGTTTAGAATCCTCAGTGAATCAGAAGCTTGAAGCAAATTGAGAATCGTTGCAAGAAATAAAGGCATGGCTTTTCTTCTGTTATGTTCCTCATAGTTTCTACTTCATTTGATGAAGATTGCTTATCATGATGTGTTGACACACACAGCGATTGCATCACCTAGTTCCAGCCAAGACACACAGCTGCTGGTCAGTCCTGTTGCATCCATTGCCCAGCTGTTTGTCTCCTCATCCTATACTACTCTTTTAGTATGAAACAAATCCAGTTTCCTACCACATTGTCATTTACAAATATCATGATATTTACTTCCCAAAACAATTCCCATATCACATGTAACAATTAAAAGTAACAATGATTTCTTAATACTCTCAAATAAAGTTGAGATTCAGATTTCCCTGATTTTTCTTGTATTTGCATTTTGTGGTATATTGATTAAATCACAACACAAATAGGATCTTGATGTAGCAATTCATTTATTCATTTTTTCCACTCTATTTCCATTTCCCCATCCTTTTTTCCCTTCCTCTTTCAGCATTTCTGGTGAATAAATTGCATTGGTTATCCCATTATATTCACTGCAGTCTAGACTTTGCTAATTATGTCTCATGGTGTTTTAACATGTTCATCTTTTCCCTGCATTTCCCATAGCTATTAAAACTAAAGTTTTGATCATATTCAGTTTCAATTTTTGTATAATGATATTTAATGGGCAGTGCTGTGAGCATTCATTAAGAGGCCAAGCAGGTCTCATTTTCTCTATTTTTGTGATGTTCACCATCACTGATGATTTTTGTCTGGTTTCAATTTTTTATTAGAGGTTGCACAACAGTACTGATACTATTTTGTCATTTCTTCTTTTATGAAGAACTCTTATCATTTATTTGGTTATCATTTTGTCCTTTTAATATAGGAATGACAGGATAAAACCTTTTTGCCCATTATCTTTCAGTTTTCAAAACACCTATTAGTTCTCTAACACATCCAAAGAAAACTTGAAGGTGAGCTTCAACTTCTAAATCAGGATAAGCACATGGATTAAACTTACATAAAAATTTCAAAACATTGCAACTGTTACTCTTTTCAGTAATCCAGTTGTCCCTGTTAAAGTGGCTCTTGGGTCTTATGCTCTTATAATCTTTGGAAGGTCCTTGCTTCCTAAAATATTTTAGGCTGATCTTGAACATTTCCTGGCCCAGTTCTGATGTCAGCTGTCTTTTAAGGTTTCCAGGTTCCTTTGAGTGGAAAATTGGGCTTAAAGACCACAACCTGGACACCAGGGATATTTGTTGCTACTAAATTTGTCACAGTGTTCAAAGACAGGACAGATATTTTTTTAAATATTAAATATAATATGAGTTTATGATGAAATTCAAATTCTTAAATTGTATCTGTATTATACATGTACCTCCTTTTTCATGCAGAATACAATTCCAATTTTCAACACTAACATACTCGCTTGCTTTATCCCACAGTACACACTCAAAGATATCAAAAATCATATCACCAACATTAAGACATTCCTGCAGTTCTGTCTTAGCATATAATTCCTCTAGGAATGGGAAGTCAAATGTTGATGGTTAATTGAAATCTGGTAGGACAACTCTTTGTGCAGTTAAGCCAAATCTGTCAGCCAGTTTGTTTCATCTGTTTCATATTGATCTTCCTTTTAGGAATTGCTTTTTTCATTTAATTTTCTAATATAATTATGTAAAATACTTGCATGTTTCTAAGTTCAAATCTACAAAATGTATATTTAGAGAAATTCCACTTCTGACCCTCTCCTTTTACCTTCTTTTCTTGTTTCCTGTTACCCATTTATATCTCTAATTCATCTTTAGTTTATTTGTCCTTTTTAATTTTCTAAAAGAAAATGATTGTATATTATATACGCTTCTTTGACTTTTCTTCTTTCATATAATATATGCTGGAAGTAATTCCCCTTATACGGCTGTAAGTCATTCCTTTTAAGACTAAATAGTATTCTTATATAGATGGAAGACAACTTTCATTCACTTACTGAAGAAATTTGAGTTGTTTCTAAACTTTTGCTGTAATATGGTGTAAAGAACAACATTTCAGATTTATTTTTTACATATTTTTGCTATTGCATCTTGGAAGTAGATTCCTAGAAGTGTGATTAGTAATTCAAAAGGTCAATGCATATATGGTTTTCCTGTGAATGACAAATGTTCCTTCATAGGTACCATTTTGTATCACCTCAAGCAATGTGTGAGAGCAGGAGCATGCACTTTGAGTGATGGGCATCTATGCTAATTTTAGGGAATAGGTAAGTACTCCCTGTCTAAAATCCAGTTAGTTTTATACTTTCTGTTGGCAGTATCTGGGTATTGCCCACAAAGCCAATAAATTTCTTGTTTTGGTTTTGTACACAGAGAGCAGTGAGAACTAATTATTTCAAGGGGCTGAAATTGGGCCACCTCAGAACTTCCCAGTGGGACAGGATGGGATACTAGCTGCACAACCTGCACACAACTTAGATGGCCAGACTCCTACGGGCAGAAGCCTAGCAGGCATGCTCTTAGAATGATTGCATTAGATAATGGGAGCTGCAAATCCACACAGGCAATAAACTCATCTGCTTTGAATGTTCTTATCTTTATATCACTTCCCTGCTGAGAAAGCTAGTCAGGATCCTTCCCATCTGCGTTGTCAAATCCAGGCTTATCTTCCCAGTGTCCAGATCCTCCAAACAAATGAGCTTCCAGTCTGTTCCCCCCTGCATGGCTCCTCTGCTACTGCCAAACTAAGCTGCTTGCCATTCCTTACACTTGTAAAGACCTTTTCTGCTTCCGAGCCTGTGAGTATAGCATCTCTTGTTTTATAGCTGAGTGCTAGAATTTAACTAGGCCATTCTGTTTGCTTCCCTAAGAACCAGCCAGTGCCAGACTTTGCTGGAACTGAGTTTCTCCACTTGTTTCATGAATTGTTGGTCACTTGAGGACTGACGAATTCTACATCCATGGGAAAACTCATATTCTTCATATGACATGGGCTTAATATATATTAGAGACATGGATACTTAGCACTTAAATATATATGATTTAAAGCTAGAACCACAGAATTGGATTCATCATTCTCTCCAGAAAAGAGTAGCAAGCAAGAGATCCTTGTTCATGCACACACACAGTAAACCATACCCACACACTCTATGAAACTATGGTAGACGTACTGAACTACAAAAAGCAAAAATGCTAATAGAAGACAGAGCAAGTCTCACCACAAACACATCAGATACATCAAATTGAGTACCGTTTAATTTAAAGGATGGTAGATTATTTTCAAAAAAGAATTTTCAAAACTGTTTAACCAGCATAATTTTTAAAATTTACAAGGAAAATTTCTAGATGTACACAAGATACACATCCAGTATCCTAAATGCTTGAGACCATAAGTGCTTTAGACTCCTTTTTCAGATTTTGAAATATTTGCATTATGTAATGAGATATCTTGAGAATGGAACCCAAGTCTATACATGAAATTCATTTATGTTTCATAAATGTGTTATACACATAGCCTGAAAATAATTTTATACACTATCTTCGGCAATTTTCTGAATGAAACAAAGTTTCATGGTGCGGAATTTTCCAAATGTTGTGTCATAACAGCACTCAAAACAATTCAGATTTTGGATTTCAGATGTGCAGATTGAAGATTTTCAACTTGTACATGATTTATATTTGCATGTATTTGTAAGGTATATGCATATAGATTAAAGCAATAATTACTTTATAGGTTTTCCCCATATTTATATCTATATTTTTTGGTATGTAGTATAACTTTGTGATAATCATGAATTACTTTTATAATAAGAAAACCATGTAAAATATAGATTATTTGACATGCAGCACAACATTTGTTTGTCAAGATACTTCAGATACATAAATATAATGTGGAATTTTGAAAATGATCAACATCTAGCATATCCAAAGTTAGTTTTGAAAATAAAAGGATTCCAATAAGAACCCAAAGGCAATCACTGCTTTAATGTTAAGCCAATATTTGAATAGGCATATTTATAGTCATAATTTTCAAAGATCAAATCAGCTTTCTCTTCCCCATTTTAAAAATAAAGGGGAGACGTGAACCCACTGAATTCACACTTTAAATACACACAGAGAACAGCATGTGGGGTCTTACTTCATCTTTAATGATATGTTTTCTACTGGAAGGAAGACAAAGGCAGAGAAGTGACAGTAATAGAGGAACAATGTAGATCTTTACTCTCCTGCCTTACAGCTAAGGAGCGCTACTGCTGGTGCACCCCCATCTAAAAGCATTATTGAAAGATTCCAGCGTCTCTACAGGAAAATGGCTATGGGAACAAACACATTTCAGGAGTAGAAGTTTTTGAAGAATAAACCGACTTTTCCTCTAATGGTGATAGAGTGCTAATGGTGGGAGGCAGTAGAAATTATAGAGGTGTCAGTAATGTAGTTGGTTGCTTTTTAATGAGTTGCCCTGGGCAAACGTACCTAATCAACCTCAACTATTCATTTTGTTACTGCCCACATCTGTGCAAATTGGTTCTCATTTTTATGCCATAAGCAGCTAGAAACAGTAGAAATCCTCTTTCTATTCTTAATCTTTCAAAACTTATCTAGCCATATGTCATTTCTAAAGACAATACCTTCTTATTTGGATTGTTGGCTCTTTTAACAAACACAGAAACAGTGCAGGGGCCTCCCTGGATTTTCTTCTTCTTCCTCCCTCCCACTGTATTCTGTTTGTTGCCTGTTCATCCAAACAGAAGACATGATGGGTGATTACAAAGTAGTCATATTTCTTCTTCTCATGGAAAGGAAAAACACTCTAATACACAATATTATTCCAAGATCTGCCCCAACATGTTTGGACTACATTGATTTCCGAAGATAATGAGTAAGATTATCTGGACAGTTTTTTTAGTGTTCTAAGAAATAACACTTTTTAATTCATCTCTAACTCACAATCTGTCACTACATGATCCAACTATTGCTATGATAGCAAACAAACCCCAAATGCAATATAACTGCATGCATTTTTTTCTTGTTTCATAGTCAGTAGGTTAGTTAAGGCTCTGCTGGGTCAATTGAGGTTTGTCTGGCTTTGCTTCAAACTAGAGCTGAAGCTTAGTGGTAGCTAACTTAATGGTACCTAGCATGCTTGAAAACCTAAGTTCAGTTCCCGACATCACACACACACACAATCAAATGAAGGTCTCATTCTGAAACCTTGCCACAGTATGTTTTTATGTGAAATGGCAAAAACTCAAGAGACCAAGCCAGACACAAACACACTTAAAGGCTCTGTATATGTCTTTGTTAGTTTGCTAGGGTTGCCATAACAAATACAACACATTGGGTGACTTAAAACAACAGTGTATTATCTCAGTGTTCTAGAATCCAGAAGTCTGAAATTGAGATGACTCTGGGGCCTCGCTCTGGTGAAGGTTTCACTGGAGAATCCCGCCTTGCTTCATCCTCATTGCCTCCCTGCAATCCTTGCTATTCTCTGTCCTGTAGCATCATTACTCCAATCTCTGCTTCCACCATCATATGGTCTTCCTCCTTGTGTGTGTCACTAACCAAATCCCCCTTTCCTTTCTCTTACAGACTTCGCAGCTGTTGGATATAGCTCCCCGCTGAATCCACTATGACCTTATATTAACCTGATTACATCTTCAGAGATCTTATTCAGAAATAGAATTAAGAGCACATTCAGATTCCAGGTAGACAGGAATTTGGAGGAAACACTTTCCATAGTTTGAATACAGTTTTACTTCTTTATAACCTATGTTGAAATTTAATCTCTCTTTTAGCAAGTATAATAGAGTACATTAACTTGGCTGAGGGGCAATAAGGGAAGGTTCAAGTAAGGGAGAGGATCTAAATACCATCAAGTTATATTGCATGAAAATTGCAAAAACTCATCCAGTCAACCTGGAGCTATGATCCCTTCTGTGAACTGGAATTATGGTCCTCTCCTGTGAACTGGAGCCATGGTCCCCTCCCATGAACCTGGAGCTGTGTGATCCCCTCTTGTGAGCTGAAGCTGTGGTCACACACACACACACACACACACACTCACACAAACTCCACATGGATAGCCCTATGCACATGTATGCATTCCATTCCATGAAATGGAATCAGTTCATTACACACACACACACACACACACACACACACACACACACACACACACACACACACCCCTCCATGTGAGCAGGAGCTGTGTCCTGTTCTGGGAACTGGAGCCGTGGTCCCCTCTTCTAAACTAGAGTTGTCATCTCCTACTGTGAACTTAGCTGTGGTCCCCTCCTGTAATCCTAGAGTTGTGTGGTCCCCTCTTGTGAGCTGGAACTGTAGTTCCCCCCACACACACACACACATCCCTCCCTGTAAGCAGAAGCTGTGGTCCCCTCTTATGAATTGGAGTTGCGCTCTCCTCCTGTGAACCTGAAGCTGTGGTCCCATTCTGGGAGTAGAGGGGTGCCTCCACCCATGAACCAGAGTTGTGCTCCCTTCCAATGAGCTGGAGCTATGGTCACCTCAGATAAATCTGGAGATCTGATCCTGTCTTGTGACCTGGAACTCTGGTTCCCTTACATGAGCCTGAAGCTTTGAAGCCCTACTGGGAACAAAGGTTTCACATTCCTCTGGTGGTAGGCTGATGGTGGGGCAGAGTAGAGCATAAAGGGCCTCCTGGTGTTGGGCATCGGTTCTGAGTGACTATATTCCCCACAGTCCCCTCCCCTGAAGTCCCAGGTTATGCATTTCAGAGGCTTTGTCTCTTATGTTGGGGATAGGGGAGGTCTCAGTTATTTGCAATTTCTGCTCTTTAGAGGACTGATTGGAATGGACCGCCCAGCTTCATTGAGGTCCAGGTGTGGTCTTCACTGCACACCTGGTCCTGGGTACCCAAGCCTTGATGTTGGACCTCTCCTATTACCAGGCACAGGATTTTTCCATTTTATATTACTCATTAACAGGCCCAGTATGCCTTCTCATATGCTCTAATTCAACTTCCAGAGATAAAAATCACAGTCTAGAAAGTTAAAAAAAAGAAACAGAAAGTACTGTAATAACTAAACTAATATAATTCTCAAACTAAAAATATGTAATTAGATCGCAAAATATAAATTCAAAATTCTGTGTCTGCTATAATTTTTGAAAATTGTTTCCTGACAAAACCACTACCAAGCTTCCAAAATAATGTGAAATTTTTCACTGCTCTTAAAATGTAAGTTTGCCACTCGCTCCCTTTCCAAATTCTCTACCTGTACAAAGTCTTTCAATGTAATCATGTTATTTATTAAAGAAAGCAGTGCTAATACAACATTTTTAAATAAAAATAATTACAAATTTTCAATTAAAAAACGAAGTGGGCTCAGGTGAAAATATTTGTGATAAATTAAAGGTCTATCCTCAACAATAAATTAATCCCTTCATGTGATTAATGGATTAATGGATTTGATGTGTTATTGAAAATGGATCTACTATGGAAACCTGTTAAGACTGGGTCTTTTATTTTCTTAGCTTAATCATATTTAGATCCCTCCCCTATTTGCACCCCCGCATAGCCCGCCCACTGAATTTCATACACTCTGTAATATATGTTAAGGCCTATCAAGTCAAATTTGTGTACATAGATGTCCCTTGGTGTGAGTTCATTCACTGGAGCCTGGTCAGCCTATTTAGCGTCACTGCCTGTGCTGGATAGCTTTAGTGTCAACTTGACACACCTGGGTTGAGGGAGCCTCAATTGGGGAATTTCCTCTATTGGACTGGCCTGTGGCCATGTCTGAGGGGCATCTTCTTGATGAGTGATGTGGGAGGGCCCAGCCCAC
>NW_008330152.1:4110075-4113989 GCF_000622305.1 Nannospalax galili | reverse complement strand
GGCTCCTGGATGAACTGTGACCTGGGATATGTAAGCTAAATAAACCCTTTCCTCCCCAAGTTAGTAGTGGTCAGAGTATTTTGTCACAGCAATGAAGAACAAACTAAGACACTGCCTTAAAGAAGACAAACTTTCCCTCACCCAGCAGTGATCAGTTTCCAATAGTCTCTCAGCTGAGGCTGGGGTTTCTTACCCTTTTCCTCAGTTCTATGTTGGATTTTGTTTGATTGAGTCTGCATGGGTCTTGTGCATGCTGCAGCCATTGCTGTAAGTTCATAGGAGCAAGTTTCCAGAAGCTTAGGCTGTTTCCTTATAGTCATGCACTGTCCCTGGCTCTTAAATTTTTTCTTCCCTCTCTTCTGCAATGTTCCCTGAGTCCTAGGGGGGTGAGGTTTAATATGAGTCCTATCCAGGGACACACACGCTGCACTTTCTTATTCTCTACATTTTGGTCAGTTGTGGTCTTCTGTGTGCATTGCCTTCTGTTGCATGAGGAAGTTTTGCTGGTGAGAGTTGAGAAATGTATTAGTCTTTTCTCTACCCCCTGTTCCACTCTGTTTTGTGAGTCTTAGATATAGAGGTTCCATTGTAGATTTATCAATTAGAGATGGACATCTCACAGACATTTATTCTCGGTGTGTGACTAGTTGTGGAACTTTGTAATAGTCTCTGTTGCAAAAAGAAGCTTCTTTAACGAATGGTGATAGGTATACTTGTCTGCAAATTTCATGATCTCATCAAAAGAATTCAGGTCTCGGGCTCCTTGATTTGTAATAAAATAGTGGGAAGCCTGAGTATGAAAGTTATCAGATTATCATTTTTCTGGACAAGGATGTCCTGCTCAAAATTTTTCATGTTGGACAATTCTCATGCTTCTCATGAATACTAGATCTCTCTTATATTCTGTTTCTCATTCTGTCTCTCACCCTGTGATGCTCTGAGCCATCTCATGACCCTTCCAAGAGGAAGACTATGAGTAGATACAGCTCTTTGATTTTGGACTAAAACCATGAGTCAAATAAACTTTTTACTTTATAACGTCCATAATCTGCAATGTGTTATTAGCAGCAAAATATGAACTAAAACTGTCCAACCTACCATAATGTCACATATGCTAACATTCTTTGGCTGAAGCAAAATCATATGGCCAACTCAAAAACAACGAGGTAGAGAAGTACACTCTGGATTGTCAAATAAGATATTACCACAAAGTGTTTATAGCAAAATAAGTGAGTATGTTATTCTATTACATAGTTGGAAGTAATACTCAAAGATGCCACAGTTCATGCAATTTTTTGAACATTTTAAACAATCATGGCTTTTTTATAGTTCACATCCTGATTATATGTGTGTTAAAGAAAGTGTTAATTTATTCAAGCAGAAGTTAACATCATTCTATCAGTTTAAAGTGAGACATAACTTACAAGGAGGCATTTTTCTAAGTGTATCTCAATCATCAAAACAACTGCATGAAGTAGCTGTTAATATTGTTATCACCTATTCCCATTTTGCAAATGAGGTAACTGGGGCTTAGCAAAGTTAGAAAAACAGCCCAGGTTTCTTGTTGAGCCAAGATACAAACCCAGTATGATCCCTAGAGATTTTGTGTTAACAAAGTAATCAAGTTACTCTGACTTTACTCCTTCATTTCAGCTGTACTCTAAGTAAGACACAGAAACATGATGAAAAAGCATGCATAAATGGCCTTTTTTTCCCAGAAAGCCAGTGTCTTGGTATCATAGATAATGAATATTTGTTTGAAATTATCAACTAGGTAAATAAACACTTGACAATGGGTTGAGTCCTAAATGCCTCATGGTGTTAGCTATAAGAGGGTTAGTGTCCATGACAAGCATTTTTGTGAGACATCAATTTAAATCAATGGCCATATTAAAATGCTAATTCACTGTAAAGTGCTTTGTCTCTACATATACTACTAAACATTGACTCTTCCCAGAGCTGTAGTCCTCAAACCTCATCCAATTGACTTCTCTCTGTAGCCTCATCCCAGGCTATCAGTCTGATCCAGTGCATTTAGGGAGTGCTGATTCTACAATTTGGTAATTTGGCTTGACCTGGGAGATTAGGCCAAGTCTGAACTTGGATCCCAAATGTAGAAAACATGCTTTGTTCTTGTTTATTTACTTGTTCATAAATTCTTTCAAGTAACGTTTATTAAATACCTCCCATTTGCCAGTTTAGATGAGGTACAAAAGATAGGAAGACAAAAATGAGAGAGAAGGTGTCTGCTGGCCATAGAGCATCAAGCCCCAATCCACCACATTCTGAAAGAATTTCCCATTCCTTGGACTGCAAAATACACATTTAGAATTGCAATAGGAGATAAGGGCCCCCAATTACAAATTATCCCAACATGCTTTGAATATGATTCAAGATTGCTTTCATCTTAAAGGTTCTGAAAAGTACATCAGTAAAGAAACATGTTTAACTGTTATAGCTATCTTTTGGTATAGATTAAAACTATCTTAAAATGCATTTGGCTTAAAAGAATGTTCTCTTTTGTTCTCTTCTTTATTGTGATCTTACAGTCAGAAATTCAAGTCACATTTCTCAAAATTTAGTTTGTAACCATGGTGGCAAGTCCAACATGGCTTCACTCTCATGAATGGTACTTCAGTGCCACTCTACGTCACCTCTACATGTGGCTAACATGAGAGGTTCACAATATGGTGCATTCAGGAAATGGAGAGATTGCTCAGTGGTTAAGAGCACATATTTCTCTTGCAGAGGACCCATGTTTGGTTCCCAGTATTCATGTCAGATAGCTCACAACTGCCTGTAACTCCAGCTCCAGAGGATCCAAAACCCTCTTTCTGCCTCTGTGTCTGTGGGCACTACACTCACATGTATGGATCCTCCCCAACTGCTCTATGCACACAGACAAATACATATACAAATAATTAGAAATAAAAAATAAAATACTTTAAAAATTATGGTGCACTGAGAGCACTCATCCTTTTTATGTAGCAGGTGACTCATAAGAGGAAGGAAACAGAGGCTACTAGTCACCTTAAAGATGGGGCTTAGAAATCCTAAAACATCATTTCCACCAAATTATATTAATACAACTAAGCCATAACATTAGACTACACCTAAGATGTGCAGACAGAGTCTTAATATAATGAACAGCTTGCATTACGAGGGGCCTGTGAGAGACATTCATTTAGTGTAAGTCATATTTCTAATAATTGTTGGAAATAATAAGCAATATTTGCCTATAAAATCCATCATTGCTGAAATTAATCTGAATCCATTGTTACACATAGCCAGCTTAAGAATCCCTGTTATCGTGTAATCAGAGTCTCACTGTGTTATTGCAGTTTTAGTTTCCAAATCTAAAGTCATTTAGATAAGCTTAATCAAAGTCCAAAGCATGAGAAAATCAACATTAGACAGTCAGATCTTAAGGATATACTTTTGTATAGATGATGTTACAAGGATAGCAAGAATGAGGCATCCCTAAAAACTTAGAAGAAAGGGGCATGTGTCTAATCCTTCTGTCAAATTCTATGCTTACAAAACAACTCTATGATTATGAAACCTACAATATGGATGTGGCTGTGACTGGTTCTCTGATATCCATTCTATCTCTTTTACAATGAGTAGATTTGGATAAGGTTGGTGAACTGCTTCCTTGACAGTTGGCTTAAGGGTAATATAATTTTCCTTTCCAAAGATTAGTCTAATAATGGCTTGTGATCAAACTTTGGCCACAAGAAGATAAAAGAAATGTATTAGTTAAAATTTATTAGAAATGTAGAAACATAAAACATAAAAACATCTTTCCTTGTGGCCACTCCTAAAAGAAAACAGCTCAGAATTTGTCATATCCAGTCAAACTTTTCTTAATGACATTGAGTCTTTTCCATCAGTTAAGGTATAATTCTTGGAGA
>NW_008330152.1:4073143-4109895 GCF_000622305.1 Nannospalax galili | reverse complement strand
AAGGTATAATTCTTGGAGATTCAACAATGTAATAACAATAATATAATATAATATAATATAATATAATATAATGGACAGTTATAAATTAATCTATCTGTAACATGTATAATATACAATGGTCAATAACACATAGGAGCCCTAGTATAATCCCCCTTTCATAAAATGAAAAGAATGGAAAATACCACCAATATCATCAGTCTATGGAGTATATATTTCTTGACAAAGTAGCAATAATTTTTATTCTGGTGCTGAAGGTAGTTCCAAAGTCAATAAATCTTTACGAAATAACTCCTTTGCCTTCCACTGGCAATATCCGAGGTGAATATTAAAGCTTATCTTATGCTTTTAAGAACTTAATAGAAGATGTAAGTAGTCAAGAGCATAGATTTATTATTACCACATCTTGTAATGTTACAACTTTTGTAATTAATTAAAAATGATAAATAGTTCATTTTAGCACGGCACTGAGAAAAATACCCAGGCTTCCCTCTGAAATTATTTTCATTTCTCATTGGACCAAGTTGTTTTGGGACAGACTATCCATAACATAATACCAAATGGCTAAAATGATTAAATCAGACTAAGAAAGTCTCACAAATCTATGGTTAACCAGATTCCACTTATTTTGAGGTATGTGTAGAGATATATGTAAACAAAATAAAAAATTTAGTTAGGATTAGAAAAAGGAGAAATGAATGCAAAGAAGACAATCAGCATTTCCCACTACTTTGAGTTCAGATTCTCAGAAATGGAGAACAGGGCTATTTTGTTCACTAGAATGAATATTTACAACCTGGAATATAAGGCAATGGAATATCATTTATGCATCTATATTCTGTGACTTGTCTTCTATGAGTCAAGTTCTTTCCATTAAAATCATATCTGAAAAGGTTAAACCAGCACCACCCCCTGGATCAAGTTGAATTCACTCATATTAGACCACTACTCACCATGATATTTTCAGACTAAAATACTGTCCTCTTATGGAAATGAGGTAGTCAAGAGAGAGAGAAATTACTCTGAGAGTTGGAGAACTTGCTTTATTTATGCCATCAAACCTGGAGGAACTAACTCTCTGAAGTTCTTGGTCCCAGGTTTCAGAAATTCATAGTTTTTATAGGTCTCCCCATGTCATATCTTGACTGCTACAACATTGGTAGACTTAAATTGTAGCCTGTGTGACGACCAGCACATATTCTTACATGTCCCATGGTTGCCAAAGAGAAATATATTTTGCAGTTGTGTTTACAGAAACAGATATTAAGGGCAAGTGTTCAAACATCCCTTACAACAAAATTTACTGCTGGGACCTTAGCAAGCAGGATAATTGCAAATAGGTATTCTGCCAAATAACTGTGGCATTCATTTCTCAAGATAGCTTTGATGTCTTTAATGTTCTCTGTTTTAGTAAGCATTCATAAAACCACTATAAGGTGAGAATTATGTCTTAAGTATAAAATCAATCATTAAACAATAAGAACAGTATCAGACATACACAAATGTAACATTAAATGTATGGGTATATTTATTTTCTTCTTCAGTCTTAATTACTCTTCCTGTTACTATGATAAAATACCCTGACAAAGGCAAGTTAAGGACGAAAGGGTTTATTTTGGTTCACAAATTCAAGGTTATAGTTCAGCTTGGTGAGATAGTCACAACAGTAAGACTTTGAAGCAGCTGGTCACATCACATCCACAGTCAAAAGGCAGAGAGGAATGCAGTGAATGCTTGTTCTTAGTTGCCTTTCTCCTTTAAAAAGAACCCAGAATCCAAGCCTAGAGAATGATCCCACGCACAGTGGACTGATCTTCCCACCTCAATTAACCTAATCAAGATAATCCTACACAAGCATGCCCAGAAACCCATCTCCCAGATGATTCTAGATCTCATCAGGTTGAAAATCAGTATTAATCATCACAAACACCACAAGTCAAACTAAATAGACTAGGAAGTAAAAGAAAGTATAAAAATTACGTATATGATGTATATGCATTAACAAATCATATCCCCCAAAGTGTATCTGTGTGTACATGTGTGTATTTGAGAGAGAGAGAGAGAGAGAGAGAGAGAGAGAGAGAGAGAGAGAGAGAGAGATTTATCACACCAACACTGGAAGCTGTTTCTAGCATATTTTGCATGTTCTGTCAGTGACGACTTTTTAAATTCCTCACCATCCACTTTAATCATACTTTATCTTGCTACTTCTGCAAAAGCACTGTCAAATAAGAGACATACTCTAATCTGTCACATGTGTACAAATGATCCAACTGAAGAGAAAAGGATTTAATCCTACATCAACAAAAGTGTTCTTAAAATCCCTTCTATGATTAACAGCCTATGAAACAGCTCCACCTTGATTATTAGGAGAAATAAACCTGAAATGTCCTAGAGTATAAATGTCAAACATTGGAGCCTGTGGGCTAGATCCAGTCTGCAGAAGGTCATCATTCAATGACACAACCTCATTGAAAACAGCTTCACCTCCATTGGCATAATTTTTGTAAAATATTAGTTCAGCCTACCAGGATTTTCTTGAGAGGAAATTGGTGTGTGAGTAAATTTGAGTTGACAGTCTTGTCCTTAGGAAACAAAAAATGGCATTTTTGAGAATGTAAGATTAATGTACTAAATGATTATTATTTACCCCAAACTAAGCCTTTCCAAATTCAAGCAAAATTGAGGCCTCAAATGTCAAAGCTACAACATTTGGCTCAGTGCAGTCTCTTTGTGTGTATGTGTGTGTGTGTATGTGTGTGTGTGTACACATATGCACACACGTGTGTACAAACCTCATCAGCAGTATAATCCTCTAAATATATTACATTTGCACATTGAGTCACATCATATTCTGAGATTTAATTTCTGAATCTCTTTTTTTCTAATGTGCTTTTTATGAAGTGTTACTCGTAGCTTTTCCTAAGACTTTCAAGCTAAAATAAACTTTTTAAAGAGCCAATTCAAATTGTAATTTGATTTTGGCATGATGTCACAAAAGGTTATGTCATTTTGTTTTCTCTCTCTTACCTTAAGGAAAACCGATACTAATATTGAATTTATTTCACATCTTAACACCTAGACAAGCAAGCAACCTCTATAGACACTATAGACACTGTATCAGATCATCTGAAATTATTAGCAAATATTTTCCCAGAAGGCCAAACTAAGCAAAACTTCCAAAGATAAGTTCACTACCTTCCATGAGAAATAATAACATTTTCAACTTTCTTTTAGGTAATATTACTGTGAGTATTCTTAACATTAGTAATAAGTTATTGCATTGTACTTTATTCAAAGAGAGCTAATCAATATTTCTAGGTCAAAATACAAAGGAAGAATTTTTCATGATACACTCAAAATTTACCTTAAACTCTTAAAATTATAAGTAAGTGATATTTGTTTTCTGATTTTTTTCTATTACTTTTTATACAGACTACCAGATCATCAGAATATAATACCAAGTTTCAGTATTAGATCCTTGTGTCATCATCGTGTGTAACATCTATTTTTATCAATCTTCATGACTGTGTATTTTAATATAATACCATCAACTGTTCAATCAAAATTCAAGTCTCTAGTGGGCAATTTTTCAATAACAATACATTTTCATGCCAATGAGACTAGAGAAACAAACAGAAGTGACAGGAATGGAAAGGAAAAAGGCTTAGGCCAAAAAGAAACACTTTGACAATGTTAAAGGTAACTGCATTAGCAATTTATTTTTATTTTAAAAATTATAAAGAATACTTCAAAACTTGTATTTTAAACTGTGTGTGGTTATTTTATTTGAAATGTTTTCCAAATAGTGAGTGTCGGACAAGCATGTAGCAATAGTTTTCCTGGGCAGTGTACTTCTAGTCATCCCAAATAGAGAGGACAGCAGAGCAAAGAGATGATTACACCCAAGTTTACCTAACCAGTGAGTTTACTGGGGATACTTACAATAGCATGGGCAATGGGCCCACTTATAGGAGCATGGATGCTTCATAAGTATCTGCAGCACTGAAATGCCCATTCCAGTATGAGTGATGACGCACTAGTCATGAAAGCTGCATCACTGGAGTTACCTGCACAATGTGAAGGCGGCTGCTCCATGGGAGAAGCTCCATTCTCCATCGCAATTGTTTACTGTTTATATAACCTCACGGAGGGGGCCTCTGTTGTATAGCAGTTTCCTTCTAAAATCTTTCCATGTTGGAGGCTCCTAAAGATACAGGATATTCTAAAGGGAGGTGAAATATTCCATCCTGTAGGGAAGCCCATTGAGTTCAGGAAATAACTGACAGCTTCAGGAAGTCCCTTAAACTGACCAGATTCATTAAAAGCCCCTCTATCCCCAAATGTAAGAGACACTCTTAGGCCAACCAGAGTTTCCTAGAAGAATCTCAGCTGAATTCAAGGTGAATTGCCTAGAAGAGGCTCAGATCAGCTGAAATACCTGGAAAATACACTCCTCAATCTGTTGAACTGCCTGCAGGTTGTGCAGTGTGCTCCAAGTTTCCAGTTTTCGTGAGGTCACCCATGCTTGGGTGGGCTTTTGGTGATGCAGCTGTCTTTGAGTCATTTCTGCTCCTGTGAATAACCCTTCACCTATATTCCCATAAGTAACCCCAATAAACTCATTGGTTCATCAAAATGAATTTTAGTGCTGTTCTTACTTTGGTCTGTAGTTGGTTCCCTATCTGGGGCAAGTAGACATTTGATCACATCTCCCCAGGAATAGTGTTATCCAACAGCCTGTTAGTTGTATGAGTTTCCTTAGTTTTTTGAATCTTACACATTTCTCGTGAATTTCATAAGTTTCATGAGCCTCCCTGCTTGCTCCAGGAAAGAAAGTCTCCATCCAGAGAAAAAAGCTACACAACATATATTTACTCAATAATTGGGAAGCATGACAAAGCCATATATAAACAGCAGTCATGTAGTATGTGACCAAAGAAGGTAATCTAAACTCTGGTACAAATTACCCCAGCATGACCCCTGGTTGAGACTTGGTATAGTTTGGATCCACCAGCACTATTCTTGGAGGGACTTTTGACTATGGTCTCACAATCTCACCTTAATGAAAAGAAAAGCCTGACGGCCATGACATGAAGGATGAAGAAGGCAAATGAAACCAGAAAGAGTGTCAGGCGTGACAACTCTTCAGATTACAGGATGATGCTGAAATGGTTGAGTTGGAGGAATAAGGCACTTAGAGAAGTGGAGGCATTTGAAAAGTTCTGCTCTAAAATTTAATCTTCTGGAATTACTGATTATCATCTTCACCAGGGCCTTAATAACAGAGAAAACCCTAGTCAGGGCTCTTTTATTAAACCATCAAGGAAACAACCTTGGCTGTCACATTTGCCTCTGAAAGCTGAGAAGAACTAGGGATATTCTGAACTGTATCAAGGCAAAAAAATTCCTGGTGAAAATTATTCCCATCTGCCACTTATAGTGAGCTCCAGAAATGTATGTAGAAAGTCTCCTTCTTCTCTCATCAAGACCCAGCACACTAAAATTTCTGCCAGCATTTCCTTGGCCAAATTGAATCACATGGTAAAACCCATAATCACTGGGGTGATAAAATGTCCTCTACTCAAAGTGAGCCATGTAAGTATAAGGAACAAATGAAGAAATGTAAGTAAATACAATCCATCAAACTTGACCATCCAACATAATCTTTCTGATCACACATATTATTTTGAAGATGAATGGATAAATAAAATACGGTATATGTATCCAAAGAAATGACAATATAACATACCCTATAACCTGGATAGACCTAAAACCAGTGTGCTAATTGAAAAAAAGACACAAAATGATAAATTTTGCATGATTCTGCTTATATTAAATACCTAGAAATTAGATTCAAGGAGACAGAAAGCATAGTGATTGTCATGAGCTACACTGAAAGGACAATTGGAAAGTTTCTGTGCAAGAGATAGAGAGTGTTTGGGAAGATGGAAAAGTTCTGGAGTTGAATGGTGTTCCAAAATAACATGAAAATATTTAATGACACTGAATTATACACTTTCAATGGCTAGAACTGAACACTTGTTTACTGTAATTTAAAAATATAAATTAGAGAGGTTACATGAGGTAACAAACTATGGGCTCACATATGAGCTGGTTCATTTTCTACTGCCAGCCATCTTAGGATAGGGTTCTTCCTCAGGAAGAGGCCAGATACAAAAGGGGCCATTTGAAGGATTCCCTGAGCATAGATGAGTCTGCATCTTTCCCTTTTCCATCTGAAGTTTTTAATAAGGTCTGAGATTACAGTGGCTTTGAACTGCAGCGTACTTTAGTGTTGTTGAGTATGCTAGTAGAGAGTAGGTTGACCTATACAAATCTAGGATGTTATGATTTAAAATCTTGTTTCTAAATGTGCTACATACTTAGAGTCCTTAAAAATGATGATATTTGGGATTGTTATGAAAGCTCAGTTGGTTACGTGTTTGCCATGGAAGCATGAAGACCTGAGTTTGATACCCAGCACCCATGTAAAAGTTGAGTGTGCCCGGTGCTGGGGAGGAAAAGACAAGATTGAAGACAGGAGGATCCTGAGGCTTTCTGGCCAGTCAACCTACCCTAATCGGCAAGCCCCAGATCCCACTGAGAAACCCTGTTTTAAAACACAAGGTGAATGCCTTCTAAGGACCGACACCCACGTTTGACCTTTGGCTTCTGCACACATGTGCACAAATATATGTAACTACAAATACATAAATACATGCAAGTGTTACGTACATGTTCATACACAAGATTTTTTACGTTTAGATAATGAATTGAACAGAAGACCTTGTACTTCATTAATTCTAAAATTTATTTTTCAGGTCACCAAGAAATCAGTGTTCTCTTTAAGAAAGGAAGGCTACAGTTGAATTTGTCTCACTTGTGCTAGTACTAGGGTTATTAGTAGGCATCCTGTGTTACCTTTTAAATCTCAACCCTACTGTGTTATAAAAAATGCATTTCAGATACAGGAACAATGTCAGTGCTTGATGTTCTCAGGGCTGGCTCTGCAGATGCTTCTCTGCTTCAAGGCTGCTAGTTAATTCTGAGAGACTATAATTCAAGACAGAAATTGTAACTGCACTTCACAATAGTTTTATACACCTCCCTGGCACAGCTGGCACAAAGGAAATAGAAGATACTCTCATGGAAAAGGGAAAAAGTAAGAAAGCAGAGGGAAATAGCCTGGATTTCAGTTGAGCTTGCGCACTCAGCAATCGTTTGACATGGTTTTGCTACCAGACAGCAGGGCAATCTTTCTATTATCTGTCCTTTTCATAACAAGCACTGATGAAACATTGAGCTAATTCCTTAATCCACTGTACTACAGATCTGAAAATTGAATGAGTGATTCATTATTCAGTTATATCAAGTAATATGCCAACAGATGTCTGAATAACCACAATAGCCGCTGAACATAATGAATGAATTTTGATGCTATCTTCTGGATGCCTGTAATAGATTTTACTTAGTATACTGTATGAAATAATGCCTTTCTTCGTTAGGGAGAAGTGCTCTAGCACTAATATTTTGATGCACTGTCGAATGTTCTCTGATTTCCTTCTATCACTGCCCTGCCTTTCTACACAGATGGAACATGAAACCACCTGGGAGCCTGGGGTTTTCTGTTTATAATAGCAATTAACAAATTCAAAATATTTCTATATCTATATTCGACACTATGGTTTAGCTGTTCATGTTGTGTGCTATGATACAAATTGAATACAGGACAGTTTGATAGCAATAATATTTATTGACTGTTTACTATGTACTTAAAAGCCATCAATCAACTGAATTCTCACTATACCCATTTCAGATGGGTCATAGTTTTGTCCCTGTTGTACAAATAAACCAAGATTCAGAGAGGTTAGATAACTTATCTAAGGCCACAGAGCTAAAGAGAAGCAGATCTGGAATTCAAACTCAAGTAGTCAAGCTATATAGTTCTAGCTTACATACAGAACTGACTAAGAAGGGCAACATATTCTGGGATGCTCTTCTCCTGACTAGCTCTGTCAAGTGGAAGGAATCATTACATTTTCAGCATCCCATAGCAATAATTCTCATTATCATCATATCCCCAAAATCAGATATTAATATTCATATATGTATTATATGAAGAGAGAGAGGCAGAGAAACAGAAATGCATAGGGATCGAGTAATTTCCTCATCACCCATAACATGTAGGAGAAATCTATAATTACACTGATCACTCTGTGATCATCTACCTAAATATGGATAGCTTCTGGATGTTAATTGAAATCAAGGGAAAACACTGGGAACAAAGAATTTATAGTTTCTCAGTGTTTTAAAAAAATCTTTCAAATTCTCTGACTTTTAATACTTGAAAGCATGAATATGAAAAATATCCCTCTGAAATCTTCCAAAGTCAATAATCTCCTTGATTCACTAAAAATGGAAAACATTGGAATGGTTGTACAAAGGACAAATAATTTCATAAAATAAATCTTACCTATTAAACAAATACTTTCCTTAAAAAATAAAATTTCGAGACTGGAAAGATGGCTCAGCAATGAAGAGCACTAAGTACTCTTGGAGAGAACCCAGGTTTTATTGCCAGCACCCACATGATGGCTAACAATTCTCTGTAACTCCAGTTCCAGGGGATCCAATGCCTTCTTCTGACTTCCACGGACATTGCAGGACATGGGTGCACTTACACACATGCAGACAATACACTCATACACATGAGATAAAAATAATAAAATATTTTAAAACTTAAATTTCCATCATACTATGTAATATTTCGAAACCCCCAATACTAGTCACTGAATTCATATTACTCAAATTCAGATTTTATTACATGTGAAAAACCTC
This sequence comes from Nannospalax galili, assembly GCF_000622305.1. Classification (NCBI taxonomy): domain Eukaryota; kingdom Metazoa; phylum Chordata; class Mammalia; order Rodentia; family Spalacidae; genus Nannospalax; species Nannospalax galili. The sequence goes on along the minus strand of NW_008330152.1, from coordinate 4,101,057 downwards.
TTTCCATTTATGTCTTTAATGTAACTTTCCATTTATGTAAGGATAATACATAATCCAACATTTCTTAGTAAATAGTTCAGAAGAATTTCAAATTCAAGATTTTAAAAAATATTTTGTTTACTATTTTTATTTTATATGCATGAATGCATTGCCTGCATGTGTGCACCCATGTCATGCAATGCCTGCAGAATACAGAAGAGGACTTCAGATCCCCTGGAAGGGGAGTTACATTTGGTTGGTGCTAAAAATGGAACCCACATCCTCTGCAAGAGCAGCCAGTGCACTTAACTGCCAGGCCATCTCTCCAGTCCCCAAATTCAATACTTTTATTTGTGGTTTTCCTGCTCAAATATGAATTTGTTCCTGCAGTCTCTGCATAGTAAATGCTACAAATATTTATCCAGTCATGTAGTTCTGAAATCTAAAAGTAGTCCTTTATACCTTTGCTAATCACCACTGTCAAATCACATTCATCATTAAGTACTTAATAGACTTTACCTTCTGAATATTTCTCAAATTTAGTGACTTTTTTTCATCTATCATACCATTCTAGCTAAGCTATTATCTTTTTTCAAAACACAAATTCTTAATTGGTCTTTCCGTATCCATTCTTCCACTTCCTCTATTTGTCTCCACACCATAGTTAGGGTGGTCTTTCTTTTAAGTTCATTTTTGGTTATATCATTCTCTTTAGTTGCTTTTTATTGCTCTTAGTATGAAAAATAAAAGCTTTAACTTGATCTACAAGGTCCTGCAATATATGCCCCTTACCCCATAGTCTCATTCCCATTAAATTTCCTATCTTATTTCTCTCATTCTTTGGACTTTCATACTTGCCCACACCCCAGGCTTACTTTACCACAAAATATTTATGCGTGCTCTGCCTAAAACATTGACACCGACTCTTTTTCTCTGGTTTCTTCTTACGCATCCTTCTAATTTCAGCTTAGTGCTCATTTTTATGACCTCTCTCTGTAGAGAAAGGCTCATTTGCTGTAAATTTTCAGTTTGGAGTCCTTATGACAACCCCCAAACAATGAAGCAGAGGCTGTTGATTGTCCTCCTAACTGTCACATCACTTCATCTTTTATGTGAACATACCTCTGTATGTTCAGGTATCAGACAAGTGTGTTTCAAGAACTATCCCCAGCCTCTGGAGTGTGAATATTTTCTAGTATAAAGAAATCGTGTCAATTTTATTCTTCCTACTAGTGACAGAATTAGGAATGGAAATGTGAAGTAATCTTTGCTAATCTGCAGATAAAAGACATGGAGATGGAGAGTCTAAGGAGAAGTAAGATGAGGGCACATCCCTTTCTGCCTTTGGATAATATTAGATTATATAATGCATAAGAATGTTTCTACTATATTTATAACCATGAAAATGCAACTATTGAATACTATTTCTGGTTGCACATTCTGCAGTAGATTGAATTTCTTATCCCAGCTCTTCATACTTTTGTAGTAGTATAACCACATCTACCATGGTCTGATGGTAGGAAAAGTACTCGTCCTAATTACTTGATTATTTTGGTTTGGTCATGTGACTTATTTTAGCCATTATGACACTTGCAAACGTGATAAGAGCAAAGACTCAATGTGTGTTTTTATAGTTTGGTTGGCTTTCTTCTTTTGCCTACATGAGAAGATCATTCCTAGATTGCCTTTTTTCCATTCAGCCCAGGCACCAAAATGGATACATATATGGTAGACAAACTCTGCAGTTCCTGAACCTACAACCAAAAGCAGAATTTTCCTGAGCTTACCTATAGACTTATGAACATGAAAATAAGAGCTTATTCCTGTATGCCACTTAGTTTAGGGGTTACCAGTTACTGAGCATTACCATAGTAATAGCTGAGTGATATGCCAGGAAAACCAAACTAACTACTATAGGAATTGGTTCAATAATCACGTAATTAAATACAGTTCTCCTTCACTAGATTATTAGATCCACAGGGCAAAAACTGTGGGTATTTTTGCTTTAATTGTTTATCAACACATAGCCCATTAAATTTAATAATAAATATTTATTGACTGAATATTATTAATGAAAATTAAAGTCAGAAATAATACATACCAAAAATGTAAAATTCAGATGATAGGATAATAAGTAATATTTACATCTTCATTCTTCTCTATACTTCTAGAATGTTTTATATTACACATATGAATTGCTTTTATAATCATGAATAAAAGCAAGAATGCTATTTCCACTAAGAAAAAACATGTGTAAATATTTGGAAAGAAACACTCTCCTGGGTCAAACAAGAAGTGATTTGCATTAGTTAAATCTATATCTAGTTCTAAATTCAGGAGGCCAAAAATTCACACAAAGGAAATGAACATTTAGATGCCAGTGGAATAAATAAGGTTTTGGTTAAACCAAGAATTAAGACTCAGCTGAAATATATACCTTCTATGCTTTGCCTTGTTTTGCTTTCCATTGCTTCTTAGGATCTGACAGAAATGTCTGAAGGGAGAAAGAGCAGAAAAATTTAGGGAAACTGAATCAAATAGAAATGTTTAGAAGCTGCTTGTTATTAGTCAACTCACTCTCTCACACTCATTTTACATTTGTTATTGCTAATGATGTCACCCCAGGCACATCTCTCTATCTTCTGTCTCCTTCTACTACCCATTCTCTGCTTTCTGCTTTCACCTCATCCTCTGAGGTAAGGTCCTCCTGGCCACCTCTGGGCCTCAGAAAACAAGGCACCACAATAAAAAACCAAAAGCCAGATTGCATGCAACCTCATGGATCATTCTTATAGATACACCATCAAGCTCCTTGTTCCCCTTTATCCCCATGGTTCCTTTACATTTTTCAGGTTCCTGTGACATCAGGATTTATACTCACATCTAGGGGTTTCAAGCTAAGATCCACAAATGAGAGAGAACATATGGCACTTGTTTTTCTGAGTCTGTGTTACTTCATTTAGGATAACAGTTTCTAGTTCCATCAATTTACCTGAAATTTTCATGATTTCAGGCTCTTTTACTGCTTAGTAGAGCTCCATTGTATAAATGTACCACATTTTCATTATCCATTCATCAGTTGAGGGACATTTGGGTTGTTTCCGTTTTTAGCTATTGTAAAAAGAATAGCAAGAAACACAGCTGTCCAATTGACAAATGGGGAAAAGTGTGGGGGATACATTAACTGGGAAAGGAGTAGCAAAGGTTATATAGAGGGAGAGGGAGAGGAGAGATAAATAATTCCTAGGCGGTGTGAAAAAATAGAGGAAAATATATTAGTTCAAAGTCCTGAAAAAATACATATACGATAAATACATGAGTGCATTCGTGTAGTTGAAGGCTATATAACAAAAACACAGACCTAGGCAGGAGAAACCTCCCTTCAACTTGTTAGTCAGGGTAGTCCAAGAGATTCCAAAAATAACACAGCTATTGCCATATCCCTTATTGACTCCCAGAACTTGCAGGAAAGACTCTGTTGCTGAAGACAAGCCACACATTTGACACAGGACTTGGAGAAATGGAGCTGGAACTGACCCAGAATCCTCCTCCTTGAAGTGGATACAATACAAACTGCCAAGGGAAGAAACCAGTCAGTAGTCCTACCCAGCTGTGTAGCCTAATAAACAACAATGACTGACCCAGCAAATTATCACTATTGATGCAATAGTGGCACTTTTACCTTAGGAGTAATCAACGGCTGTCTAATTGGAATTAAGGCCTGCTTAATGAGAGGGAACATGTGTGGTACTGTACATATAGCCAAATACACGTGGCTGGAGTGGTCAGAGATCCTAGAAAAAAACCCTAATTTTTCCACATTCATAAATCACCATAATTTCTTGCTTTATTCTAAATATGCATCCTCATATTTACAGATGATTGTACCTTTCACACCTTATCGAAGAAGCTTCTTTTTGCAACAGATGGAGACTATTACCGAATTTCCAACTGGTCAAATTTGGGGAATAAGTGTCTGTGAAACACTTATCCCTAAGTGACACATCTTCAGTGCAACTTCTACACAAAGGATGAATGCATCTCTTAACTCTCACCAGAGAAGTTTCCTTATGCAGCAGATTGTGATTAACACAGATACCCATAATTGCCCAATTTACAAAGAACAAGAAGTTGCAGAGTGCTTATCCCTGAATAGGAAACATATTTCAAACTTCTGCCTCCCAAGGTCCAAAGATCACTGTGGAAGAGAAGGTGAAAAGAAGCAGGGATGGTAGATGACCACAAGGAAACAGTCTCCAGACAGTTGTTCATTTACTCTTATGAGCTCACAGAAATGTTGACAGCATGCACAAGTCCTATGTAAGCTCAAATCAGATAAAATCCCAACATACACATGGGGAAGTGGATAATATATCCCAACCAAACCTAAGGAACTTTTGGTAATTGGTGGTTGCTGGGAAGGAGAAAGACAGTGTCTTACAGGAATGAGACTTGGTGGACCCAGTGGATGAACCCATACTGAAGGACATTTCATGACACAATTTAGACTCTAGGCTGTGATACATATATATGCACACACACACACACACCACACACACACACACACACACACACACACACATATATATATATTTTTTTTTATAAAATTTAAAAAGATACAGCATCAAGTAAAAATGAAAAACTAAAGGAAAATAGATTTACTGTAGAAGATAGTTTACATAAATTAAAGTTTCTGCATTCAAATGAATATCTTAGATCACTTACACACACAAAAGCATGCATTAATCATTTGAAATGTTACCTAGTGGAAGGGAAGAATGGGATAAGGCATAGAAAATTACATACCAACACAAGAACAAAATGAAAACATACATTTGTGAGGAGAGGAAACAAATTTCACTCTCTCTGTGCTCTCCTCAACTTCTCTCGGGCCTTGAGGTAAACCATCCATCTTTTTCTGCCCTTTGACAATAGACCTCATTCCAAATAAGGGAGACATCTAACATACATGTTACTGAGCTAAGACCAAGGTGTGGGGGGCTACATTCTTTTAGAGTTATTGGAGAAAATGGGCTTCCTTGCCACTTCTATCGTCCAGAAGCTGCCCACATGTCTTAGCTGATTGCCCCCTACTCCCGCCTACCATCATCAAAGCTAGCAATATCTAATCTTTCTCTCTAACCCTGCTCTGCTGTCATCTCTCCTTACAGCCACATCTGGGAAAGTTTCTTTGCTTTTAATCACCTATATGATTAAAATGGATCTACCCAATACCCAGGAGATTGAAGAGGCAGTATGTATTTCTTGTTTATGTTTCTTAAAATGAGCAAGGAAAGATTTGGACCTAGATAAATGAATGTGCAGGTTGTAGTAGGTTTGCTGATGGCTCCATTCACTCCTTACCATGTTGCACAATAGAGCCAGGTAAAATCACTAAATTAAAAGAAGGTGGAAAGATAGGGAAATAGACAAGAAAGAAAAATGAAGACATCGTAAGAATATAGGCAAGTCAACATTTTTGTGTCTGAAATGGTAGCAAGTACTAAAAATTCTCCTTTACCTTGTCAGTGTGTGTTAACTTGAAGTCTGGTGCACATTAACTTATAAATTGCCAAGAGTCCATGTAACTGGAAAAAGATATTTTATTTAACAAAATGCTAATTGCTCCGAGCTGAATTCTTTTATGAATCCCTCTGAGAGGTATCTTGTTTTAGACTTCTTATCCTCCAATTCTTTTGTTTTCAGAAGACACTTGACCCACTCTGATAGCCACTTCATTGTATGTCCAAGCTACAAATTCCTCCTTAGACCCAGGACCTGTCTGATTCTGAAGCCCCATCCCATCATGTTGACCAGAAAGCAAAGTTTGACAAACATCATCGATGGAAAACAAAATCCTCTTTTGTTTCATATACTCCATATATCTAAGGCTATCCTCAAGGACACAACAGCTCCACACAGAAGCTGTAAAGGTTTGTATTTCTCTTAAAGCAGGACAGTGACTCAGAGGACACTCAACCTCTCACACTTGGCACTGGGACTTTCAAACACAAGAACTATTGAGAAAAACCCAAAACCAAAATCAGATAGATGAAAGGAGGAAGAGATAAAGCATTCAGTCTACATGCTGCAATCTGAAATAAAACAGAACAGTCAACCAGAAGATGTTAGTCCTCGTTCATCCTTAGAATAACACGAGCAAGTGTTCAAATTATTAAGTGGTTTATTGGTTTATATCAGGTGTCAAGTATTCAGCACATAGAGTAGAGCATTTCTTTTGACTGAGCACTTGCCATGTAACTGAAAAAAAAAGTCCTACTTTAATTCTTCTCCAGAAACATGAAATCATTTTCCTCTCCACTTCAAAGGTAATGGAGAATTTTACACTTTGAGTTTTTGTGCTCCAATTTAACAGAGGTATATGATGAAGGCAGGATCCTCGAAGTCCAAAACCTGAGGGTTTTACCACCACCTAGAAAATGCAATTTACTTGGCCTTGGACAAGATTGCTTCTGAGTTTTCAGTGGAAAAATACACTAACGAATAAACATTGAAAAATCCTTTAAGTAGTTGTCTCAAACAATGAAAGACTAACATCACACAAATAAGATCTTTATTTTGTAATCTGGATGGTCTTTTTTATTCACATGTACAATACCATGAATCCATAGGGCAGAGTTTCCAGCTGGAAACTGGAGTCTATAAAGTGTGCTTCTCTGTGTGAAATCTGCAGGCTGCTTCCTTTGAGTCCAGCTTGCTTGGTCTTTGGCTTCCTTCATTTCCCGGTAATTTTCCTTCACACATGCAGTAAACTATCTTGCCTGTTATAGTGCTTAATATGCTCAATGCACACATTAATTCTCCTGTCCAGAACCTTGTTCTTCACTTGCTTGTTTACAACAATGTCAACAGCATGCTAGGCAAAACTGTAGACACCTTCCAGTTTTGCTATGGCAGTATTTATGGCACACACCTTTTAGAACACCATCCATTCCACCATGTCAACATTAATAAAATTGCTTGAAGATTTCCATGTATGTGGTCAAAGGAACAGTATGTTTCCTAAAAAGCTTATAGAATATATATCAAAAGCTATTTCTCTCCAGGCATGGTGGCGTGCCCCTTTAATCCAAGCCCTCAGGAGGCAGAGGCAGGTGGATCTCTGTGAGATCGAGGCCACCCTGGTTCACATCGTGACTTCCAGGTCAGTTGTGACTAGAGAGACCTTGTTAAAAAAAAAACAACAACAACAACAAAAAGACCAAAAAAAGCTACTTCTCTTTGAGTTTGTCATTATGGTGAATGATTTGAAAGTGGTGGTTCCTACTGAAAGGAAGAAAATACTTTTAAAAATTGTTCCAATACAGAAAATGGAGCTCACTTACTATGGAAATGGCTCTAATAGTGGAGCAGATTTTAGAAATTATATTTAAGACTTTTGGGACTGGAGAGATGACTCAGTGGTTAAGAGCACTGGCTGCTCTTGCAGAGGACCTGGGTTTGGTTCCAGCACCCGAATGGCAGCTGACAACCATACATAACTCCAGTTTTAGTGAATCTGATGCCCTCTTCTGACCTCTGTTGGCATTGAATGACACAGGTGTACTTACACACATGCAAGCAATATGCTCATACACATAAAAGTAGTAAATAACATACTTTTTAAAAGACTTTTATAGACTTATAACTTAAATTCATTCATTTACATATACAACTCAATGGATTTTACCAAATTTTTAGAGAGCTATAACCACCCCCACATGTAATTTGAGAACGTTCTATCACCCAAAAATGTAAGCTATATTCAGATTCTCTTGAAGGAACATAATCAATAGGATATATTTACAGACATATACACACATATACATACACACACATATGGTGATTTATTACAGTAGTTTACATGACTTAAGGCTGGTTAGTCTAACAATGGTTTTCTGCATACTGAAGACATAGAGAACACAGTAGTTACTCAGTATCAAAAGCTAGCATCCACAGAACAAGGGGAGATAGTGATGGAGTCCTAGTATAGTGCTAGAGGTCTCGAAGTGCCCTAGAAAGTCACTGGTATGAGTCATCCACATTGAAAAACTGAAGAAGTTGGAATCTAATGTCCACAAGTGATAACAGCAACACTCTTGTTCAGGAAGACTGGAGCTTTCACATATTGGCTTCCTCTTTCTTCCATCTTTGTTCCTCTGGGCCCCTTCACCTATTGGATAGTGCTGCCATCATTCAGGATAGGTCTTTCCCTCTCAACTGCTGACCACATGCCAAGTAATTTGGACATGCCCTCATGGACACACCCAGAAGTGTGTTTTAATAATCTTATAGGTGTCTCTCAATCCATTCAAGTTGACAAAATTAACTATCATACCAATTAACATACATCACCCATTCTTCAATCTTTTTTACCCCAGCCCTTTCTCCTATTATACGAGTTAAGAAATTAACAGTAAGCTGTAAATTTGATGAGGGTTGCACTAAATCTATACATCAGGTTGGGTATAATTGTCATCTTAATAATATTGAACTTGGATGAAGAGATGGCCCAGTAGTTAAGAGGGCATGCTGCTCTTGCAGGGAAAAGGAGTTCTGTTCCCAGCATCCATGTCCAGTAGCTCACAACTGCCTGTAACTCTGGTTCCAGGAGATCCAATGCCTTCTTCTAGCTTCTGCAGGCACACACACACACACAAATGTGCATACACACATACACACAAATCTATAATAATAATAATAATAATAATGAGTCTTCCAATTCATAAACAATGTATCTCCATTTATTTAGATTCTTTTTAAATTGATGTCAACACTCTAGTACAGTATAGAAGTCTGTTCTTTTGTTAAATTTATTTATAAAGATTTTTGATATTATAAATGAAGTGTCCTTTTTAAAGGGTATATTTTATTACCAGTAAATAGACATACAATTAATTTTTATACTGATCTTGTATCTGTGGCATAACTCAAGTTATTTTTAAATCTAATGGCAGTGTTATGATTATTATAAGATATTCTATATTATGGATCAGGCTCTCTGTGAAGAAGACAGTTACATTCTGCCTCTTCAACTTGGATGCCTTTTATTTCTTTTCTTACCTTATACAAAGACATCAAATTTGTTGGTGAGTGGGAGTAATGTGAAAAAAATGTACGTATCTTGTTCCTAATTTTCAGGGGAAAGCTTTTAGTCTTCTACTATTAAGTATATAATGTGGAGTAGTCCTACAACCCCTGTATCTGGCTGACGGAATTTCCTTCTGTTTGCAGTTTGATGTGAGCTTATTATCATGAATGGGATTGAATTTTATCAAATATTATTTCTGCATCTATTCAGATGATCATGTGGCTGAAATTTTATTTCTTTTTCTTTCTGAGTGAAAATAGGAAAAGCTGTGCACTATTTCTACTGTAACATTTATAAAGTGGAATTTCTGCTATTAAATTTGCAAGTAAAACTCACTGCATAAGCGATGGGAGAACTTAACAACAAGATCAATTTTTCATGCATTTGTCTTTATTGAAATGAAATTTGATAGATATGTGAAAACGTGCTGCTCAGTAAATATCTTCAGTGGTGTGTGTGTGTGTGTGTGTGTGTGTGTGTGTGTGTGTGTGTGTGTTTGCATTTACATTTCAGATCAGATTAATTCTTCAGATTAAGTCTGTTTGATCAAACACAGTGCCTAAGGGAGACTAATTTGGCTATTTAGCCAAGAAAGTATTAGTTTTCACATTTTGACTGAGCAAATATGACATTAAGAGTACATTTATTTTTTGCAGATTACACTGAGTCCAGTATAGTCTACTTAAAAATTATAGGTCTATTAGGCAGAAATAAAGCTATAATTTCAGAAGAGATTCATGCCCTTTTACTCATTGCATCATACTTTAAATCTCTGAAGCTTTTTTTTGAAAGGCAGGCATCAAAATGTATCTGAATTATTAAGCATATCTCCTATATATGTAGCTGAGCTTTAGAAGGATCTTTTTAGGCTGAACATGATTTACTTTCATCTTACAACATAAACAGTCTCTTGAATTTAAAGATGTATATGATCTACAGGGTCAAAGTGAAGGTTCTGATTATGTGGTCATATTTTGATAATCTTTGTTCCATGTGACTTTTCAAAATGCACACTTTTATGAAAATTGAATCACAAAGATGAGAATTGTGTTATGCATTTATTCAGCAAATGTTTATTGACTGACTACACAAATCAATCACTGCTATAGGCAGTGAAAATACAGTGATAGGCAGGATAGGAATGCACTTGTGTTATGAAGTTTACACAGTAATGAGGGAGACACATAATTATTGCACATATAACTACAATAACAATCATATATAGTAAATGGTATAAAGGAAATGCACAGCACACAATGAGAGGAAAAGAATTTAGTGCAGAATACGGCCTAGTCTGCAGTGGCCAGGCACAAATTCTATGAACAGGCAGTGGAGTTAAAATAAGGAGTCTGTCTGCAATGTTTTTCCTCTAACAAACAGCTGCTCTTCACCTTTCCATTCCCTGTTTTGTTCCTGGGTAAGATCATGAAGGTCATAATGTAGGAGTATGATTCTTTCAGAGAATAAGAGAAAGCTTAAATGATAAGCCTGAAGCTTTTGAAATTGAAGGTTTTTTATTTTTATCTATTTATGTATTTATTTTACGTGTGTGAGTGTTTTGCCTGCATGTGTTTGTACACTACAAGGGTACAATGCCTGCAGAGATCAGAAGAAGGCATTGGATTCCCTAGAACTGGAGTTACAGGTGCTTGTTGACCACCATGTGGGTGCTAGTAACCAAATCTTAGTCTTCTGCAAGAGCAGCTAGTGTTCTTAATTGCTCAGCTATCTGCCAAACAGTTTGGAGGAATTCAAGCATGCAAAGATAAGAAACAAAAGGAGGAGGTGTGAAACATAACCAACAAAGAACAGCAAGGAGAATTTAGTGATACAGAAGCCAAACGAGTGTAGCATCTCAAGAACAAGAATGATAGACTGGAGTCTGTTGAGAGGTCAATTTAGAGTTGAAGTCTAATGTGTTTATTGTGTTTAGCAACATGAAGGACATTGGTGATTGTGGTAGTTTGGATGAGAATGTCCCCCATAGGCTCCAAGAATTTGAACATTTTGTCCCCACTTGGTGGCACCATTTTGGAAGGTCTTAGAGAGTGTGGCCATGCTGGAGGAAGGAATGTCACTGGGGGCGGGCTTAGAGACTTCTTAAGCCTTGCCAGATGTCCAGTTGCACTCTGCTTCTTGTGCCTGCTTGAAGATGGGAAAGTTTACCTTCTGCTCCTACTCCAGCCACCTCTAATACCATACCTCCCCACCATGATGGGCTCTTTCCCCTTTGGAACTGTAAGCTAGACAAATTCTTCGTTTTATAATTTCCATTGGTCATGGTGTTTCTATCACAGCAACAGAAAAGTAACTAATACAGTGACGTTATATCAAAAGCAGTCTTGGTAAATAGTAGTCAAGCAAAATGTCAGAGCAGAATAAATTGAAGAGTGAATTCGTATATCCTAAGTATCACTATTCCAAAAACCTATTTAAAATTTTCAAGTGTTTAATGTGCAACTGAATGCTTCTTATATATGTAATATGTATTATGCAGATGTTATATGACTTCCCTGAGACAATGTTAACAAATGTTAAGACAAAATGCTGATGACAACCAAAGAAATTATTTTACCAAAGTTTAACTTGGTAAATAAATAAGTTTACTGCTATTATGGCACACTTATCAAAGTCCATCCCAACATGGGTGTCTACTCATTTGGAAGATACATTACTGGGATTCCCCCCCCCACCATTTGCAGGAAGCTCCTTAGTTGACTCCTCTCCTCAAGCAATTGTTTGCTTATATAACCTAAAAGAGGGGCCTTGTAAGTCTTGTAAGTTTCTTGTGATTTTCATGAGCTTCTCCTTGCCCTCTAAAAAACAAATATTTCAAGCCAAAAGAAATAGCTACTGACAGCAAATCAGCAAAGGTTTCAGCTGAATTCATCTTAATTATCTAGGATTACAAGATCCATTACCTTACAGTTGGACTTTTACATTAGTTGCCTTGGTTGTTGGGGCAGGGCAAGAAAACATGGAGACTTATACATTCACTATTTGTCTGAGTACTCAGATGTTCCCATACTGCAAAGGAGCCAGAAAATGATGAATTGCATCTACTAAGAAAATAGACCCAGACATCAGTGACTTCTAGTAGTATCTGTGACAAAAAGTTAAATTGACAAGGAAATAGAAATGGTGAGTACAGGACACTATTTTAGGAAGCTTACTTTTTTTTTTTTTTTTTTTTTTTAGACTTTTGGAGGCAAGGTCTTCCCATAGCTCCAACTGGCCTGGAACTCACTATGTAGACCAGGCTTACCTTGAACTCACAGAGATCTGCCTGCCTCTGCCTCCCAAGTGCTGGGAATAAAGGCGTGCACCACCGATAGTAAGTATACATCACCATTTTAGGAAGCTTACTCTTAAAACAAATAAGACACACCTGGGTGTGGAGATGCATCCTTAAAGATCCCAATACTTTTTTAATTTTTATTGAGCTTTTTCACATTTCATACAACAGTTCTTAATAAAATTTAGACCCCCTTCCCCATCCATGCCCCACAAGCCCTCACCAGACCTCATGTATATATGTTAAGTCCTATACAGTCAAGCATTCAAGTGGTTGTTAGTGCATTCAAATGGAGTCTAGTCGGCCTATCTAGCGATCATAAGTAAGGCATAATCTCCCTCACCCAGTAGTAATCAGTCTTCAATAGTTCCCAGACTAGGGCCGACCCATCACCCATTTCTCTCAATCCACTCTGGGCCCTTGTTTAACTTGAGTTGCATGGGTCCTGTGCTTAATGCCACCATTAGCACAAGTTCACATGTTCAAGCTTTCAATGGCCTGGAAACCTCTCTTTCCCTATGTTCATGGACCAACCCTGGTTCTTACAATCATCCTGCCTCCTCTTCCACAATGGTCCCTGAGCCATGGATGGGAGAGGTTTGATATAGGAGTCCTATCCAAGGACACACACTCTGCAGTCTCTTATTCTTTAAAATTGGCCAGTTGTGGCCTTTTGTGTGCATCACACTCTGTATGAGGAAGCTTCATTGTTGAGAGTTGAAGGATGCACTGGTTTTCTCTCTACCCCCGTTCTACTGTGTTCCATGAGTCTTTGGTATAGAGGTTCCACTGAAGATATGTCACCTAGGATGGGACATCTCTCAGATGTATATTCTCTGTGTCTGACCAGTTGTGGGATTCTACAGTAGCTTCCATCTCTTGCCAAAAGAAGCTTCTTTGATGAGTGTATGGTATACTTTTCTGTAACTATAAGGATCTATATTTAGCTTATGGTAAGAAATGTCATTTGCCTAGAGATATGACAGAGATAGGGTTTTCTCTAGGCTCTATGACCTCTGTAGCAACTTATATGGTAACCTCCAGAACTATGAGAGCTAAATTTCAGGAAGAAGGATTCCAGGTTAGTTCCTGCTCCATTTCTCCAAGCCTTGTGTCTGAAGTATGTCCTGTCTTCAGGAGTAGGGTCTTATCTTCCAGTTCTGGGAGATAACCAAGAGCTCTGAAAATAGCCTGTGCAATTTTAGGAGACTCTTGGACCACTGAGCAACTACTAGAAGGGAGGTATCTCCACTTTAAGATTCCATCTTACCCCAGTCAGATTGACTAAGATCAGGAGAACGAAAAACACCAAATGCTGGCAAGGATGTGGAAAATGGGGAATGCTCATTCACTGCTGGTGGGAGTGAAAGCTTGTGCAACCACTATGGAAAGCAGTGTGGAGAACTCTTTAAAAAACTAAAAATGAACCTACCACATGACCCGGTTATACCACTTCTTGGTATATACACAAAGGACTCATCCTATTGTAGAGATGCTTGTACATTCATGTTTGTTGCTGATCTCTTCACAATAGCTAAGAAATGGAAACAATCTAAATGTCCATCAACTGACAAATGGATAATGAAACTGTGGTACATTTTCACAGTGAAGCTCTATTCAGCAGTAAAAAAAAAAAAAAAAAAAGATGAAATCATGAAATTTGCAGGTAAAGGGATGGAACTAGAAACTGTCACACTAAATGAAGTGACACAGACTCAGAAAAACAAATGATGCACGTTCTCCCTCATATGTGGATCCTAGCACCAAATCCTTTTAAGTATGTATCCAGACATAACCACAGGAACCAGGATAATGAAAAGGAACCAGGGAGGTAAGGGAAAAGAAAGAACCTGAGAGAGAACAGTACAAAACAGGTGTTACTAAGGGAAAAATAGATAAAAATGGGGTTACTTAAATAGGAGGGGGAGGGAGGGTTATATGAGAAACCTTGGGGATAAAGGAAAAGAAACAGCTCAAGAGAGGTGAGACCATAGGAGACCAGTTTTATCAAGAGAGAAGTGGGGAAAATGGGGACACTTTAAATGAGGAAACCATGGCAGAAGGGTTAGATAGTGAGAGAAAGGAGAGATAAATAATGCTTAGCAAGTTTTTAAAAAGGGAGGAAACCATATTAGTCCAACAACCTACTGACAATTACACATACATTATCTCTAGAAGAGTTCATGTGTAGAGCTAAAGGCTATATAACAAGAAACAGTGCCAGACAGGAGATACCTTCCTTTGAATTGTTGGCTATGGTAGCCCAAAAGATTCCCCAAATTACTCAGGCTATTGCCACAGTCCTTGATGGCCTCCCAAAACTTGAAGAGAAGCCCCTACTGCTGAAGACAGAACATACTGGACACAGGATTTGGAGCAATAGAGCTGCAATTGGCCTGAAACCACTTACCTGAAGTCTAACTCTCATAGCTTGGGAGAATGCTATGAAGGTGCCAAAGTAAAACATCAATGGATGATCCAACACTAGCTTCAAGAACAAATAACCACATCAATGGCTAGCACAGCATCCATCATTGGTACAGTAGTGGCACTTTTATCTTGGGGTCAATCAACAGCTACCTAATTGGACTAAAGACACATTCAGTAAGAGGAAAATTAAGTGTGGTACTGTAAACTTAACCAAATACACATGGCTGGAGTAGTTATAGATCTTAGAGAAAATTCCAAGACCGTCACATTGCTAGACTACTGTGATTTCTTACAGTGTACAAAATATGTATCCTCATATTTAAAGACAAATATCCCAGTCACAATTCATCAAAGAAGCTCATTTTGCACCAGTCAGAGGCTGTTACCAAGTACCACAACTGGTCACACATGGACATTGTCTATGAATTGCCCAGACCTAAGTGATCTACAATGGAACCTCTACACCTAAGGCTCATAGAACATAGAACAAGGGTAAAGAAGAGGACATTAATGAGTCTCTCAGTTCTCATTAATGATGCTCCTTCATGCGATGGAGGGCCAGGAACATAAATGGTCACAAACAGCCAAAGCATAGAGATCAAGAGTCTAATGAATAATGGTCCTTGGACAGGACTCCTTTATTAAACTTTACCCACCCAAGGCTCAGGGACCATCACAGAAGATGGGGTGGAAAGATTATAAGAGCCAGGGAGGAGGTACAGGACCATATGGAAGCAGAGCCCTACAAGCTCCTGAGAACCTGCTCATATGATTATCTGGCAATAGTGTCAGCATACACAGGTCCAATGCAAACTCAGGCAGATAAAAACTCAGCATAGAACTGGAAAAATGAACAGTAGACCCCAATTTTTTCTGAAGAAATATTGGCAACTGATTGCTGCTAGGTGAAGAAGAGCTGATCTTCCTAAAACGAGGGATTCTAGATAGGCTGACTAGACTCAGTGGACAGACTTGCACTGGGAAACATCTGGGGACACTGACAATACAGTGGGCCTTAATAGGGGTGGCAGATTATATGGGCTCCACTGGAGGGGGCTATGGGAGGGTGCCAGTGGGGGACAGAGATATAAAGATGATTAAGATTGTTTGAGATGTTCTGTATGAAATACACAAAAAATTCAATAAAAACAATTTAAAAAAAAAACTAAAAATGAATCCATTTATATCACTCCCTGGCATATACCCAAAGGAATAATCCTACTGTAGAGATACTTGTACATCCATGTTTGTTGCTCTCTTCACAATAGCTAAGAAATGGAAACAACCTAACTGTTCATCAACTGATGAATGGATAATGAAAACGTGGTATATTTACACAATGAAGTTTACTCAGCAGTAAGAAAAGTTGAAATCATGAAATTTGCAGGTAAATGGATGGATCTAGAGACTGTTATACTAAGTGAAGTAACACAAACACAGAAAACCAAGCTACATATGTTCTCCCACATTTGCAGATCATAGCATCAATCCCTTGTATGTGAGTATATATCCTAATGTAACACCAGGAGCCAGGAAAATGGAAAGGAAACACGAAGGTAAAGGAAAAGAAAGAACACAAAAGAGGGCAATAGTAGGGAACAGATGTTACCAGGCAGGAAGTGGGGAAAGTGGGAATGTTTGGTCTTGGTCGGGACTGTAGGAGGGAGGGTCATGCAGGTTGGCCACAGTACGGGAGGAGGGAACTCAGGAGAAGGAGGGTGGCAGGAGGCAGGTGTTATTGGGGGAGAAGGGATAATGGGGAAGTTTGGACTGGGGAGGGAGGAGGAAAGCTGGATCAGGAGAGAAAAAGCAGAGCTGAATGGGAGCTAGGGAAGCCAGAGGAAAGGTGTTCCCTCCGAAGCTCCCTGAGAAGGTGCCTTAACATTAGTGCATATGCATAACTGGGGACTTTTTGTGTATGTCTTGATAAAATTGCCTAAATCAAGTTTAATGTACAGGAAAAACCCCAGCAAAGTAAGTGATAAGCACAGAGAAGACAAAGAAGGAAAATAATTAAATGAAGCTCCATCAGAAAGCAAGAAGCATGTAATCCAAAGGGTAGTGGAAATTTTCACTTTGGGTATAAGAAGGAGGACTTTCCCATTATAAAAGTAGGGGAAAATGAACAATGAACTAAGATGCATTAAAATTTTTAAAGTCAATGACCAGTGGTTGAGAGAATTCCCTTCCAACAGTGTTCAGTTTCTATATGAAGTGTGAAGTTAAGCCATTCACTAAAATTGAAAAGAGAGTGAGGTGGAGGAGATAATCAGAAATTTGGGGGAAAATTAGAAATAAAGTGAGTGATTTTCAGAGTGTAAAGGATAACCAGGTAGGTTTCTTGGGAAGTGCTGAAAGCTTGGTTAGGCTTTATAATCATAAATGATCATGAATATCTTCTGCGTCACGGAAGTTCCTCCAACAAAGGTGAGTTGCACAACACACCCATATGGAGATGGAAAATTCCTGGATACACTGAAGAAGCCATTTGGTCAATGACAGTAACTGAAGGAAATGAGAAAGGGGTTGTTAAGAATATCTACATGAGAATGATTGTGGGGCTGAGAATAATTTAATCCCTACTAGATAAAGAGGGTCTAGAAAAAGAAGGGTAAGATCAGAATGGTGGTACATAGAAAAAGAGTAGTGAGGTCTCAGTGGAAAAAGAAATGGAGAGATCTCCATGGATTTAGAGATTCGTGGAAATAAAGAACTACGGATAGTTGATACATTTGAGTAATAAGTTGGAAAGGTAGGAAGTTTTCAATGTCAATGTCCAGTGTTTGACTATGGAATTGGATGGATGAAGGAAAAAGTGTGTGAGAAAGCCTTTGAGGATTCACAGAACTGTGCAGGAAGGGGATAGTTAATATACTACCAGAATAATGGAGATGAAAACTATTATATAGGAACTTAAATTGTTTTTAGAAACTAAATCTTTAATAAATGAAGAAGGTAACAAATAATTCCATGGAAAAAAAGAGATGAGGAGGTAGCAATGGTCTACAAATGACAAATGAATCAGAAAGTACTTTCATTAAACTCTTCTGGAGGAGTGTAAATCTACTCAATCTGTAAAATGTCAAGATTCACATCAACTTTCTCAAACATTGATTAATGACCAGCACTTGACCTAGAAATGTGAATTTAGATGACTAAGGTTGATTAAACTACTTTTTTACTGGTCTCGTATCTATATCAAAATCTATCTTTTTATAAAGCTAAAAATCTCCACTGTTTATTGTTGTTCAGTTTTTAAAAATACTGATTAAATGTGTATGGCATTCCTGGTTTGAACCAGCTATGGGGATATAAGGAACATCCTTAAGCTTTTCACAATCATACTAAACAAACCTCAAAATGTGTACAATTCAATATTAGTAACATTTTACTTTCTTCTATCTTTAAAATTAAACACAGGACCCCAGTGTGAAGACTCTGGGACTTAGATAAACCCTTCAGGCTATTTTTATGAAACTTTTCTTCAAGATTTAGTTTTGTTGTTTCTATTGCCCAGTATGAAAATGGGTTGCGGAAAATAAAGAGGAGCACACAACTAAGCATCCATAACCTCTCCTAGCTCTTCAGAACTTGTCTGTGCATTCTGTACTTATTTATGTTTATTATTTTCTTCACTTATGAAGAATATAAAATTTAAAATTGGTCATTGAATAAAATTCCTTTCAAGAAATGCCACATTATATCTCATTTTGTTGTGTCTTTCCTGTAAGCCATTTGAAACTTCGTTATTTAATTTTAATTTCGTGAGAAAAGATGAATTAGCTTTAAAATGGGAAATCCTTGAGTAGTAACACCTTCCTTATATGATATTCTCTGTGTGTTTCCTCCTGGCTTTGTTGGTTGTCTCAAGTTTACCTCTACCTCCATAAACTCAAATATGTCACTGTTAAATCCCCCAAAGAATGTTGCATGCTTTCTGCTGGGGCCCAGATTCTGTTTTAACTAAAGAATTCAAACTATAGTCAGCCTTCCATACTTGTGGGTTCCACATCTATGGATTCAACTAGCTGTGGATTAAAATTATTCTTCAAATATAAAATTCCAGAATGTTCCAAAAAGCAAAATATGAATTTGCTGACTCTAAGATCTATATAAGTTGTACCCTACTACATAGCTTCCACCAATTCACAGGTTCGCAATCTCTCTCGCATACTTATGGCTCAAGCACTATGCATCCTATGCATCTCATGTGTTGTTTGTGCTCTAGGTAGTTAGGCCTATGATGGTTGTGTCTGTACAGACATTTTTCTTGGCACAGCTCCTTAAATAATAAAGTATGACAACTATTTGCATTGTATTAGGTATGCCTGCTCATCACTCTACACACAGTAGACAAAGAGCAAGATAGTACAAATAATGTACAAAGAAAATGTAACAAAATGACAGATCATGGTGATGTCATTTGCCAGACAGTTTTTGCAACCGTGCATCTAAGGTGGTATTTTAGAATAATATGTCCAGGTCCATAAAGGATCTTGGTTCTGTGACCTGACTGATTCTCTTTTGAAAAAGACGGAATATTTGCTTGCTCCCAGCCAGAGCAGGTATCCTGCAAGAAACTAGACCACTGCAGACCCCTGGCTCAACAAATATCTCCTGTCAATCTGCTGTCTTTTCGTATGCTCTACTAGGAATATATACATTTGCTTATCAAAATAAACCATAACTTTTATAAGATTTATGTGTAAGAAGGTTCATTATCAAAGAGCCTTCAACCCGGTACTTTGTGGGATATTGTAAGCAGATATTGTGTTATGCAAAAGTAGATAGAATGATTAAACACATCTAGAAGACACTGTGTTCAATAAAATGAACTTATTTTCTGCAGAAAAACTCAGGTTTGATATGTATCATGATCTCCAAGCAGGATATATAGTATTTATGGTTTCTGAACCTGTACCTAACAGGAAACACTTTTGTCAAAAACATATATCATGGATGTTTAGGCAATACTTTAAGAGAAAGCTATGGGGAAAATGCTAGATTATAAGGTCTTTCAAGGAAGAAGTTCATTCCTATGAGTCCCCTGGCTCTTGATAAACCAGGAACAAGTCACTCTGATGCTGACTGAATTGTACATCTTATTGAATTTTGAATTTACTCTGCACACTTCATTTGAGATTTGGCAACATCCCGATTGTCAGAAGTTTTTAATCTGGTACAAAGGTTACAAAGGAACTTTCCTGCTCAGGTCTGGCAGCCCATGGAAGACTTTTTAATTAACTTTAAAAGGCCTGTGTTAGTTGTGTGCATGACACGATAGATTAGACACACACACACACACACACACACACACACACACACACACCAGGGCACAGGACTGAGAAAGTCAAGTGGAGCCCTTCCAAAGGGCCATTTCACCATCATTTGGGGAAAAAAAAGCACATTTCTTGCTTTGAAATTGGAGTTTCCAAATTAGATTTTTAAAATGTAATAAAGTAAAACCTTACAAACATGAGCTTCAGGGTCAGAGGGTCCTTTATTCCAATTAGCTTGCCCTTTTAGAAGAAAGTCCACACTGAGCCTTTGGCTATTGAAAATAGCCTCCCCCATCCTCACCTCCACTTACAGGTGATACAGGGGAAAGAAGATCCTCAAAAGATATATTATAAATAACAGAGGAACACTGTGACCTTTGGACTTCAATAAGTCTCTTCAGCAAAGAAAAAGCAGGAATTCATCTTGAACCAGTTCTGATACGTCTTTGACAATGTATGTGGCATGGAGATAGCAGACTTTGAAACTTGCACAGTAGCCCCAAATGTACCCTGTTTTCTCCCCATTGCCCCAAATGGGTAGGCTCCAGTAGTTGTTTCAAGAATATTTTCCCTGTATTATCCCCTTATATGCAGAATGCCAGTGGAGGCATTGAACAAATTTTGTGTTGTTGAGGATGGGGGTAAAGGTTTATTAGGAGCAGAACAATTTGCTCTGAAAAATCTATCTCATCCTAAATTTCTAATCTCTGGGCTGTGGGCTTCATTTAGGAATTGGGGGAAATTATGAATTTATCTATGGACAAGTTAAATAAACTTTGTACTATATATATATATGTGGGTTATTAAATTTTTTTCAAATTGTTTGTAGATGTTTAGTGATGAGTAAAACTAAAAGTCTAAATGTGTATTTTTAGATCATATCTTATATGTTTTCTCAATTAATGAATGCAGAAAGAATATCTTTCAACAAATAGTTTCCCTAGAAGTTTGGATTTTAAAACAGGGTTCTACATGAGAAGACTGAAAATTGCTGGTATAATTTCCTCATTGTTTACAGTCAGATCTGCTCTGAAACCCCCATCACCCACATCTTCTTAGATAGAAGGGGGAGCTTCTCATGGGTGAGAGAAGGTCACACCATTCAGTGTTGGGTTGTTCATCATTTGCTGTGTTGAAGCAACACCCAGAACTCAGCAGTTGCAGATTCTACAATAATTCATTTTCACAGGTTTTCTGCAAACCTGTTGGCAGGGAATACCACAGTCTAAAGGGTTGTATGGAAACATATGGAGAGAGTAAGCTTGCCTGCTACGGTCAGACCCAAGATTGCCTTCTAGATAACTCTGGTGCTGATTGGAAAAGCAGCCCAGGTGCTTAATGCACTGAATAAATCATCAACTCTGGCAAACTGGTCAAGAAAGAGTGTGCTGAGGATTGCTATTTCCAAGCAAGCAAAGGTGAGTTTTGTTTAACCTGAATCAAGACTTTTAGTGCTGACACAGAAAAGTCCAAAGCTGTACATCAGCAGGCTTCTCTCAAAATCACTCGAAGCTCTTGAGTAGTTATTACAGGCCCGTTCTGCAGCCCCAGCTGCCACTTCCTTGATGTAAGGAACTGTTTGATTTATTAGCTAGGGTGAAGTTATCTACACTGAGACCTTTACTAATTGTCTTAGGTAACCTGAAGGAAAGGGCTGCCGTCAGGACCCCATGTTGCTATTTCTCCAGTGGATTATTTATGACATGAACTTTTTTGAATCTATATATTTCAAGCCATAAAAGAGAAAGAAATGTCAAAGGAAAGCAGTCAGGCAAGCCTCACACACCATCTGTAATTTTTCCTGTTGTGCTCAGAGCTGGCACTTGCGTCATTGGGCACAACTTTATGGTACTTCCTATAACCAAGAGTTTGTTTCCCCCCAAAATGAATCTCTTCTTTCCAGGGTTCCTTGCCTCCTTAAGGCTATGGCTTCTTTTTATTTATCCCTATGTATTATAAAGGAGTTTTACAAGTATATACTACAAATATAGGTATGTATAGGTATAAACATAAATACCTGTAAATAAAATGGACACTATTTTTATTTTTATGAGAATTTACATAAACATTTGTACCTGTGTTTAAAGGGATAACTAAGGTTCATGTGCTGGGAACTTGGACCTCAATGCAATGGTACGGAAAGGTGAGGAAACGTTTAGGAGTTGAGGACCTGAGAGCTATTAAGACCATGAGTAAGATACCCTCAGAAGGTATTAAGGCTCATCTTATAGAAATATGTTATGTTTGCCAGATTAGGCGAGTTACCACAAGGGTGGGTTGTTATAAAGCAAGTATATCCACTCATTTGGCCTCTTCTGTTTGCCATACTATCATACAGCATGGGGCTCTTAGTAGATGTAGACACCCAGTACTGAACTTCTTGCCTCCAGAAGTGCAAGCTAAATAAAGTTATTTTATTTATAAGCTACCCAGCTTCAGGTATTTTTTTTTATGGCAGCACAAAATACACTAAGACATATCTAAATACATGTTGTATATACAATGAGCTTACCCACAAATTCAGATGTTCCCAATTTCACATTAGTCCAATTACATCATATTTTCTCTGTGCCAAGGTTCAAATGCAATAGGAGACATAGACCAACATGAGGGCACCTGTTTGATACTGCTGCTGCTTCTCTCTCAGAAATTTATTCCATCAATTCTCTGAAGAGTTCATTCTATCATCTACTCTAAAACTTAATTCCATTGTCATGTCGGTTAAGCTCCTCCTTTGGACACTATTTAAAATTCCAGTCCACTCATTACCAGTGCTTTCTATTCATCTGCCCTGTTTTTGTTTCTTTGTTTTTTTTTTTCTTCTTTTTTTTTGTAGCAATCCCTACCTCCGATAATGGATTGCAGTTTATTTAGTATTTAATAACTACTTTCTCATCCCCAGCTGCCAACAGAGAGGGAGAGAGAGAGAGAGAGAGAGAGAGAGAGAGAGAGAGAGAGTTAAGTTCCATGCAGGTAGAAATTTGCATCCGTTTCATTCATTGCTATATTCTTAGCATCTATAGGAGTATTAAGAACATTGTACGTGATCACTGTTTGTTGAGTATACAGAAGAAAAATAGATAATGGCAGACTACAGAGTTAGAAAAGATCAAAGTTACATTGTGTATTTTTTTTCATGTTTAAAGCTTTCTTTATATTATGCCTACTCGACCCAGGGACTAACAAAGAGAATTCTTATTGCATAACTTTTCATTTGATACCTCGTTGTTCTGAAACTAGGCCAATATGGAGCAAAAATTTGTGAATTTGAGTTATGATTTGGTTGCTGAATTCACAAGTACTAATAAATGATCTAAAATGAGTTAGTTTTTACAGGTTAGCTCACACCAAAATTCCCTGAAAAGCTTCTTAAACCTGGAGTGAGACCCTAAAATGTGCATTTTGTAATGCTGGGGATAGAACCAAACATTATTCATGCCAGACAGGTGCTATATCACCAAGCTACATCTGCAGCCAGAGAACAAACATTTCCAAGTCCCCCAGTGATGCTGATGCTTCTGATTTGGACACCAACTCTAAAACTCACCAGCTTAAATGTTTCAGAGTGAACACACATCAGCCATTGGCATTTTTTCATTAGTTTTTTTCCTATGTATTTTTCTGCTGGAACTAATCATATTTCTTTCTACTCCTAGAGCTAAACGTATCTTAATGCTATGCAGATGTCCTTAGACTTCATTTTGTTACAGATCTAGCTTTGCACAGACAGAAAGGGGACCAATAAAATGAACAGCCAGATCAGTAGGCAAGTAAGTGAAAGACATTTTTCCCTCCTTTTTATTGAATTTTTTGCAATTTTCATATAGTATAGTTTGATGGGATTTAGATCCCTCCCCTCACTGAATATCCCCCAATTCCCCCTGCCCAATTTAATTTTTTCTATTATATATTTTAATTGCTTTCCCTTTGTCTTTTCTGCATCCTTTCTTCTCACTGCAAGCTCAGTGACAGACTCACTATGAAAGGATCTAGTTCACACTGGAAGCTCTAGCTATACCATATGAGCTCCCCTGCCTCCTAGCAAAGAAAAAGGTTACTGCTGCTTCCTCTGAGTGGTAGATACCTTGGATGTCCAACACTGTAGTCCCTCAACAATTTCATTTTTACAAATGTTAATAGCTCCTCAGTCAGGAGTGGGAGCTTGTGACCTCCTAACCCCTCCAATTCTCAGCCACTTCTATTTGAGACTGTGGTGAACAGTGTCCCTGCAACTGACAAGGATCCTGATTAGCCTTTCTGATTTTCTATATTACGGTTCTGTGACAGTTAGTGTTAATTGTCGACTTGACAAAATCTAGAATCACCTGGGAGATGGGCCTTTGAGCATGCCTGTGAGGGATTACCTTGCTTATGCTGATTGAAGTTGGAAAGACACATCCACTGTGGGTGACATCATTTCCCTCAGGGATTCTGGACTATATAAATGAAGACAGACAGGGAACTGAGCAGGAGCATGCATTCATTCATTGCTCTCTGATTCTTAACTGTGGATATAATGTGGCCAGACACTCCTGCCACCTTGACCCCTCCCCGTGATGGACTGTACCCTTGAAATGTGAGCCTAAATAAACCCCTTCTCCCTTAAGTTGTTTTGTCAAAGTATTTTATCACAGCAACAGGAAAGATAACTAAGACAAATTCTTAGTTCATTTTCTCTTCTTGAGACAGAATCATTTATAAAGAAAAGTGTTTTATTTTAGAAATCCAAGATCAGACAGCTGTATCTGTTGAGGGCTTTCTGCTGCAACATCTCAGGCTGGGAGACAGAAGAAAGAGTGCGCATACATAAGAAAGGAGAGAACAGAAGAAGCCAGCTTGCTTTACAACCTACTTACATGGTAATTAATTCAGTCCTGCTGGAAGAAGCACTCATTCACTCACTCATTAACAGGAGATGGCATTACTCCCTTCAGGATGGCAGATACTTCTTGATCTAAATGTCTCTTAAAGGTCCCACAATCTCTTAACATCATTGAGAATCAAATTTCAACATGAATTTTAGAAGAGACAAATGATATTCATTCTATAGCCACTATTCTTGTAAATACTAAAAGAGTTGCTCAGTTTGTACACAGAACAACCAGCAGTTTGGAGTCATTGTTGTCTCTTGGGGTAATCTTTAAATAATGGGGGATAATCACGTATGAATAAATGCCCAGCATCCCATTCTTTAATGGGGCATATCTGGACCATGCTCTACAGATATCCTCAGATATCCCCTGAAAGCTTAATCCCTAGTTGCCCACAATACTAGCTAGTTTGATGGCCCACTTTTTATGGCATTATTTTCTTCCCCATTTCTCTCCTCCTCCTGGTCCTTCAGTGTTCCTGATACCTAGAATTACTTCCCCAATAAACTACCTGCACCCAAGTCCTCCTGATAAAATCTGATTTTAGGAAACTCGATTCAAATATAAAGTCAGCTTTCGATATTCGTGGGCTGTATACATGGATTCAAAGAACCACAGATCAAAAATACTTTCTAACAATACATCTGTACTAAACATAGTTATTTTCTTGTCATTATTTTCTAAATAATATAGTACAATGGCTATCTTCATAGCATTTACTTTGCATTATTTATTATAAGGAATCTAGAAATAATTTAAAGTACATGAGATGTTCACAGACTACACATAAGTCCTATACCATTTTACATAAGGGACTTTAACATTTGTGAATTTTAGTGTCTGCAGAGGATCCTAGAACCAATTTCCCCATGGATACCTAGGGACAACTGTAGTGTCTTTCATTGGGCCCTTTGGAAGTTGCTCTCCAAAACAGTTTATTCGAGAGAGATGGAAGGAAATATTCCTATAAAGGTATGAAGAATGTAAAACAGACTAACAATGGAATTATAACTGAGACCTCAGTCAATCCTAACAGCACTCTCTAGAGTGGACATGATCCCTCAAAGCTGTTCTAAATTGAGGCCTGTCACTGGCCACCAACAGCCAAGAGTCTGATGAGCTGAGGTATATGCATATTCATGTTTGCTCTGAAGAGGTGTGTCCTGGATAGCTTTAGTATCAACTTGACACCTGGGTTGAGGGAGCCTCAATTTGAGAATTACCTCCATTGGACTGGCCTGTGGCCATGTGTGGAGCATCTTCTTAATTATTGTGTTATGTGGGAGGGCCCAGCTCACTGTGGATAGTGCCAGCCCTGGGCAGGTGGGCCTATGTTGTATAAGGAGGCAGGCTGAGAAGGGGCCAGGGGAGCAAGCCAGAAAGCAGCATTCCTCTATGGACTCTGCTCCAGCTCCTGCCTCCAGGTTCCTGTCCTGTGTTCCTACCTTGGGCTCCATGGTGAACTGTGACCTGGGAGATATAAGACAAATAAACCCTATCCTCCCCAAGTTGATAGCATTCAGAGTGTTTTGTCACAGCAATGGAGAAAAAAACAGAACAAAGGGTCTGGATTAAACACTATAGCATCCATTAGTACCCTTGTATCACTGCCTTATCACCCATTCTCAGCAACTTTCAGTAACCCTGCAAATTCCAGCATCCCCATTTGTCTCCTGCAGTTAGCCTTCACTTAGAGCAGGAACTTCTCTACAGACTTGGTGTTTAAAGAAAAAAGATTTGTCATACTGAGTAAATATATTAAAGAAGCCTAAAATCAGAAGTGTAAAAATTGGCTACAAGGTGCTAAACTTAAGTGCTGATATATAATTAAATTCCATCAATGATGTGAAGTTATATTCAAAACACGCTTTCTCAGAAGGGTTTTCCTTCTTTGCTGTGCTGTTTGGGGTTGGGTTTTTTTTTTTTTTTTTCACGCATGGAATGAAGACAAAAGTGTCTGTCAAGGCACTTGTTACAAAAGGGCAATTAAAACATCCTGGATCTGGTATGACTAATGGGTAAGAGCCCTAGTGCTCCTGAAAATACTTCACTAGTTGCAGTCTCATTTAGTGGCAGGCCCAAACAAAAGCAGGCTCCTTCATTTTTCAAATTTAAATAAAGAGCATCCGGTACTTAAGGGCTCTCTTCAGGAGCAGGAAAACTTGACCACCTACATTTCATATTCTATCAAAACTGCTAGTCTCTCCACAGTCACTGTCCTCTTCAGGAACCCAGAGCAACCAGACTCCCTGGGAATACTTCTTCCTAGGATAGAAGTGAGTGTACACCATAGACTTCCTTCTTTTTGAAATGCCTTCTTTTTTGTTACCTTTTCCTTGAAATAACTGTAGACTTAAATGCAGTTTTAAGAAGTAGCACAGAGGAACCCTGTATGTCTGTCACCCAGTTCCTGTCCATGGTAACATCTTGTGTAACCATTACAGAATGGCACACACCTTACAGGTTATGCTGAATCACCAAGGGAAGCCAAGACAGGAACCTGGAGGCAGGGACTGAAACAGAGACCATAGGGGAACAGCGCCTACTGGCTTGCTTCCCCTAGTTGCTCAGCTACTTTTCTTATACAGTCCAGGCCCACCTGTCCAGGGATGGCACTGCCCAGAATGATCTGAACCCTCCCATATCAATTACCAGTTAAGAAATTGCCTCACAAATATGGCCACAGGCCAATCAGATGGAAGTAAATCCTCAATTGAGGGTGTTTCTTCCAAGGTGTTTATAGTTTGTGCCAAGTTGAGAAAAACTGACCAGTACCATACAATTTTATCGCCTGTGTAGGCTCAGGTAGCTCTCACCGCAGTCAAGATACAGAGGAGAAAGGGCGCAGAACAGTTCCAATGCCACAGGCTCCTTCTTGTTGCCGTCTTACCACTCCTACCACATTCTAGTGCCTTCTTCCCCATCCTCTATCTCCCCTTAAGAATCCTGGGAATTCTTTTTTAAATATT
>NW_008330152.1:4044423-4072609 GCF_000622305.1 Nannospalax galili | reverse complement strand
GTTTTTTTTTTTTTTTTTTCACGCATGGAATGAAGACAAAAGTGTCTGTCAAGGCACTTGTTACAAAAGGGCAATTAAAACATCCTGGATCTGGTATGACTAATGGGTAAGAGCCCTAGTGCTCCTGAAAATACTTCACTAGTTGCAGTCTCATTTAGTGGCAGGCCCAAACAAAAGCAGGCTCCTTCATTTTTCAAATTTAAATAAAGAGCATCCGGTACTTAAGGGCTCTCTTCAGGAGCAGGAAAACTTGACCACCTACATTTCATATTCTATCAAAACTGCTAGTCTCTCCACAGTCACTGTCCTCTTCAGGAACCCAGAGCAACCAGACTCCCTGGGAATACTTCTTCCTAGGATAGAAGTGAGTGTACACCATAGACTTCCTTCTTTTTGAAATGCCTTCTTTTTTGTTACCTTTTCCTTGAAATAACTGTAGACTTAAATGCAGTTTTAAGAAGTAGCACAGAGGAACCCTGTATGTCTGTCACCCAGTTCCTGTCCATGGTAACATCTTGTGTAACCATTACAGAATGGCACACACCTTACAGGTTATGCTGAATCACCAAGGGAAGCCAAGACAGGAACCTGGAGGCAGGGACTGAAACAGAGACCATAGGGGAACAGCGCCTACTGGCTTGCTTCCCCTAGTTGCTCAGCTACTTTTCTTATACAGTCCAGGCCCACCTGTCCAGGGATGGCACTGCCCAGAATGATCTGAACCCTCCCATATCAATTACCAGTTAAGAAATTGCCTCACAAATATGGCCACAGGCCAATCAGATGGAAGTAAATCCTCAATTGAGGGTGTTTCTTCCAAGGTGTTTATAGTTTGTGCCAAGTTGAGAAAAACTGACCAGTACCATACAATTTTATCGCCTGTGTAGGCTCAGGTAGCTCTCACCGCAGTCAAGATACAGAGGAGAAAGGGCGCAGAACAGTTCCAATGCCACAGGCTCCTTCTTGTTGCCGTCTTACCACTCCTACCACATTCTAGTGCCTTCTTCCCCATCCTCTATCTCCCCTTAAGAATCCTGGGAATTCTTTTTTAAATATTTTATTTATTATTTTTATTTTACGTGTATGAGTATATTGTCTGCATGTATGTGAGTGCACCCATGTGGCGCAATGCCACGGAGGTCAGAAGAGGGCTTCGGATTCCTCTGGAACTGGAGTTAAGGATGGTTCATAGCCATCATGTGGGTGCTGGGAATCGAACTCAGGTCCTCTGCAAGGGCAGTCAGTGCTCTCAACTGCTGAGCTATCTTTCCAGCCCAAGAATCCTGAGAATTCTTAACCCCTGGCAGCCACTAATCCATTCTCTATTTGAAATTTTATCATAGAAAATGTCATATTCATGGAACCAAGTAGCCTATAACCGTTTCACTTTGCCTTTTCCACAGCATAACTCCCTGGAGACTCATTTAAGCTGCTGTATGTATCAAGAGTCTATTTCTTTTCATTGTTGAGCAGTGCTGCATGGTATGGCTATAACAATTTGTTTAACCATTAGGTAACTGAAGGACATCTAGTTTGCTTCTTATTTGGGGTTGCCAGAAGTACAGCTACTATGAATATTCCTACACAGGTCTTCTTCTTGTATGAACATAAGTTTTCATTTCTCTGAGATAAATGCACAGGACTGCAACCGCTGGGTCATATGGTAGTTACATATATAGTGTTTTAGAGAACTGACAAACTGCTTCCTAGAGTGGTCATTTTTCCATCTTTACTGGCAATGTATGAGTGATCTGGTTTCTCTGCATCTTAACCAGGAATTAATTTTTAATGTCTATTTGTATTAAGTATTTGTGTATTTTATACACTAGACCTTAGTCATATTTAGAACCCCCTTCCATACTCTCCCATAACCCCTTACCAGACTTCATGCATTTTGTCATATGTATTAAGGCCTATCTGGTCAAGAAATTGTACCCAGATGTCCTTCAGTGCAAATTCATCCAGGTCTAGTCAGCCTATCTAGAGTCCCTCCATTAAAGAAGATCAACTATCCTTCATTCCATAGTAATTAGTTGCCAATAGTTCCTCAGCTAAAGTTGGAGTCTGCTGCCCATTTCCCATGTTCTATGCTGAGTTTTTGTCTGATTGTGTCAACATGGGTCGTGTGCATGCTTTCACCATTCTTTTAAGTTCCTATGAGCAAGTTCCCAGAGGCCTGAAAGCCTGTTTCCCTATGTTTATGCACCAACTTTGGTTCTTACAATCTTTCCACCCCCCTTTACACAGTGGTCCCTGAGCCATGTGTGGGTGAGGTTTGACATAGAAGTCCTATTCAAGGAAACACACTTTGAAGACTCTTATTCTCTAATACTTGGCTTGTTGTGGTCCTCTGTGTGCATCACACTCTGTTGCATGAGGGTGCTTCACTAGTGAAAGTTGAGGAATATATTAATATTCTCTCTACCCTCTGTTCCACTAGGTTCCATGAGCCTTAGATGTAGAGGTTCCACTGTATATGTGTCAAATAGGGATTGGCATCTCTCAGACATATATTCGTTGTGTATGACCAATTGTGGAACTCTGTAATTGTCTCCATCTCTTGCAAAAAGAAGCTTCATTGATGAGTGGTATACGGTATACCTGCATGTAAATATAAAGATCCATATTTAGCATACAGTAAGAAATTCATTTGTCTAGAGGTATGACAGAGATAGAGTTTTCTCTAAGATCTATGACCTCTCCAGCTGTGTGTATTTGGTTTTGTTTACAGTGCCACCCATGAGTTCCCTCCCATTGACAGGACTTTACTTTCCATTAACTGTTTATTATCCCCTAGAAAAAAGTGCCACCACTACACCACATTGGTTTGTTGTGCTAATCATTGTGGTGCTTATAAGGCTTTACAGATGGGTTGGATCATTGATTGATTTCCTTCCTTTATTGCTTGCATAGCATCCTCTAAAACTATAAGAACTAGTCTTCAGGGAAAAGGCTTCCAGGCCAGTTCCAGCTCCATTTCTCCAAGTCATATATCCAATGTATGTCCTGTCTTCAGCAATAGGGTTTTACCTTCAAGTTCTTGGAGGCAATCAAAGGCTGTGGCAATAGCCTGTGTTATTTTGAGAGTGTCTTAGACTACCCTGACCAACAACTGGAAGGGAGGTTTCTCTGTCTGGCAATGTGTTTCCCGTTATATAGCCTTCAGGTATACACATGCACTCATGTTCAGATATTGTATGTGTATTTTTCAGTGAGTTTTTGAGTTAACACAGTTCCCTCTGGCACCAGGAATTAATTTTGCCAGTATCTTTTATTTCAATCACTGTGATTGCTATGCAGGAATATGTCCTGAACGTATGTAACAGAATGCATAAAATCTGGTGGGAGGGGTTATGGAGGTGGTGATGGGGGAGGAGGAGTCTAAATTTGATTACTATTTATTTTAAGAAATGCAGAAAGCTCGATAAAATATAAATAAAATGGAACAGTTGATGTAAATGGCTTCTATAGAGTTAAAACTGTACTGAAACTATGGAAATCCATTGTATGGGTGGAGACAGATTTGCTAAATGCCCAGGAAACATAGTACAAGAATTAGACTGGAAACTCTATTGCCCACCTGGAGGATATGGAAATAGATTTGGTGAAGGACAGGTAAATTGCCTAGGAAGAATACTAGTCTCAACCAAATTTTCCCATGTGTACTGACCATTATCAGAGTAGTATGCTCTATGACCTCACTCTGTTCACAAGGGCTTGGGTCATGGCTCTAATTTGAGTTGAGAGTATCTACATATGGAATTAGTAAGGAGTCCCTATTCCTATTTCAGCTAGACAGTTTGTCCAATATCTAAAGGTTGGCTTCTCTATTGAAGTCTGTGATAGTTAATCTTTATTTTCAACTTAATGGGATTTGGAATCACCTAGGAGCCAAACCTCTGGGTTTGTATGTAAAGGTTTTTCAAAGAGGTTTAACTGAGGCTGAAAGACCTGTCATTTCATGGGCTGGGGTCTCAGGCTAAGTTTTTTAAAATGAGAAAGCAAACTGAGCATCAGTATTCCTCTTTCTTTGCTTTCTGACTACACATGAAATATGACCAGCTGCCTCACACTCCTACAACCACTGGGAGAAAAGCTCTCACTAACATGCCCTCTCTGCTATGATGGTCTTTACCCTCAAAATGTGAGCCAAAACAACACTTCCTTAAGTTGATTTTATCAGGTGTTTTGTCACAGCAACAAGAAAAGTGACTAATACAGAATCCATTTAAACAAAGTGTTCTGTGATTAGGAACACTTTTAAACCACAGACCTAGGTGGTCTCTATTTACATCATCTCTACCCACCCAATCGCTATTGTGGAACTTTACCAAGAATAAAGTAGGCTTTTCTGCTCATGGTCTCAAGTCATTTAGGACTACCCTCTAGGTTACCAATGAAGCCTATGTGTCATATATCTCAGTCCAAGTATCTCAACCCCCACATATAATTTTGTTGCTTAAGGGGAAAATTCTTCTTCACCACTAATTCTTCTACAGTCTCAGC
The DNA here is from genome assembly GCF_000622305.1 of Nannospalax galili. Classification (NCBI taxonomy): domain Eukaryota; kingdom Metazoa; phylum Chordata; class Mammalia; order Rodentia; family Spalacidae; genus Nannospalax; species Nannospalax galili. The sequence continues at coordinate 4,068,103 of NW_008330152.1, read as the reverse complement.
TATGGATTACATTTCATTATAAGTATTTCTTGTATCCTTTCCCAGGAAGCCTCAGAAACTTAACTAGCTTGTTTGAGGAATCCAAGAATCATAGAAGAAAATTGCCCCGTAGTAGGCATAGAAAAACAGAAGGGTGGAAGGATGAACTGAAGGCTGGCAAACTAGTACAATTCTCTGGAAACTATCTGCTAACTTTAACAATGAAATCTTCACCTCATTCCATCTTTCCTTCTGCCCACAAAGGTGAACCAAAATTAAGGCCTTTATGGGCTAAAGAGATAGCTCAGTGGCTAAGAGCACTGACTGCTCTTGCAGAGGACCCAGGTTCTATTCCCAGCACCCACGTGGTGGCTAACAACCATCCATAACCCCAGTTCCAGGGGAATCTTATGCCTTCTTCTGACCTCCATTGGCATTGCACGACATGGGTGCACTCACACACATGCAGGCAATATACTCATACGCATAAAATTTAAAAATAATAAATAAAATATTAAAAACAATAAGGCCTTTAATTCTATCCATAAGGATGAGTACTGGTCTCTTTGGTAAAATTATGACTATAAATTTAAATATGATATTAATTTTAAGCAAGTAGAGTCACTGAGTATTAACAAGTCCCCTGTTCCTTAATCCATTTGGTGTGGGAGGGTTAAACAGATCAAGACCAAATCTGCTGGAAGATGATATGGGAGGGAACAGACTGTCAAGTTCTCCATTCCTGCCTATAACAGGACATTACAAATAAGCAGGCATCCCCTGTGTCTCATTTCCTGTAACTTCCCTGCCCTTAGTCAAAGTCAAGTATGCTCCTTCTCAACTGAACTTGAGAATGCATCCAGAATAGATTATGGGAGAAGGAGGAAAGGCCAAAAGGGAAGCACAAAAAACAGAGTGATTTTTCTGAAAAATAAATTAGATCATGACTGGTCCATACTAGCCTCTAAAGGTCAACATCACTGGCTTCTTGATCTATTTTGATTATTGCTGATCTGGGATTTTATCCTGTTCACGCTTTTCTTTCAATCACAAGTCATAGAAATCAACCTTGGCTACCTTCAGCCCAGACAACCTCTCAAAACTAAAGGCTCGATAAGTAGGCCTTGAGAAGTGCAAGAGATCCAGTGAGTACATGCAGATCAATTAGAAACTTACAAAAGTTACTTCCCATGTTAAGATAGCAGAATGAATAGGCTATAGTGGTTCTCTGTCCTTAGTTCAGTATAATTAAGATTCAAATTCATAAGATACATACCCTGACTGGTCAATTTTGTGTGATGTCCCCACTGCTGAGCTACTAGACCCATATATAATGAGGATGAAGAAGGATTCAGTTATCAAAAAGTGGGTTAAGTCCACATACCATAGGTATGTGGTAGCACATACCTGTAATCCCGGAGGTCAAGAGCCTGAGGCAGGAGGATCACAAGTTGGATTTACACAGTGAGATACCACCTCAAAAATAAGAGGAGGGATGACCCTCACAAATGTCAAAGTCTTTAAGGTTGTGCCCAGGTCTCAAGAGCCTAATGTGCCACTTGCTTCATTTTCACCACCAGGGTCTAGCACCTCTTACACTTGAAGTCAGACTTTGTCTTAATTTCCAGACTTCACTTACTTTCCCTTCTGTGGCGTATATCCTTCACATGACTAGCTCCTGCTCAGCCCTAAGCTCTCAAAGACACTCACCCATGAATTCCTCCATCCCCCTGCACTACTCATTAACCATTCTCACCCTATCCTCAACCTAAATCAGATTCTGTGCTTGTTACTCACAGCATGTGTCCCCATTGCTCAATATAGTTATATGGCAAGTAACACTCAGGTTGTGTTTGTCAAGTAGCATATGGGAAAGAGTACTTTCCTTCTTTCTTCTGAAAACCAAGGTGGGAATTAGGGTACTCTTGGTCCTTTGGGGAGTAAAGTTCTGGTTGAAAAAATTCTTTAGTCTTCTAGTCCACTGTTTCACCAGTGTCTGGCACCAAGGTCTAGAAGGAAAGTTACAGCTCACCAGAAACTACTGCTTGGCAGTATTTGCCTGCCTTTCTCCCAGGAATATAATTCAGGCCTCCCATGAGTAAGAGTAAAAGACAGGGTAAGATTGGGATATCAAATTCCCAGAATTATCTCAGAACATTCAAAATTACCATAATTTCTATTATATGTCTTTGAAAGTTTTCCATATTCAAAATAAAAATGAAGTGAAAAAAATCATGCCTTTTGTCCTACTGGCTTAAAATAGATGGTGAACAAATATGTGTGCATTTTCTCAGTAATGCTCAGTACAACAGACAGTGAGGTGTTGCCTAATGGTATCAGCAATTAAAGACAAACTTATAAAGGCAGGCAATGTTAGGATTGTGGTTAAGTAAATGAGCCTTGTACCAGGTTGTCCTAGGTTTGAATCCTGATGCCTAATTCTGTGACCTGAACACAATTGCCCAACATCTTTGACACTGAAATAAAGTTGGTGACTCCCCCTCCCCCAATCAGTAAACTGAATAGTCAAGTACCAACACGTCCGAGGTAGTTGTTTCAGTAAGGTTAGCTACTGTTGCATAAATAGAAATATGAATGCTCAGAGATTGGAGAGATGGAAGAACAGCCAAGGTCAGGAGCAACTATTCCTAACCACTTGGAATTTTTCACTGGCTAAAAGATCTGGAAGAATGTGGATTTTTAATAGTCAATTTATGAAGCATAAATCATGCAATCATGAAAATTCACCTTTTTGTTATCTTATTGTTTTCCTGCTGACCCTTTATAATGGAGAGGTTTACTCCTTTGGCTCTGATTGAAAAATTCCTCTAAGTTCCTAAATTTCCTGTTCACTCTGAGATTTTAAAAAATTCTATGGTCATTTTGAACCCCCAAACAGTCTCAATTCAAAAGTTAGAATGCCAGTCTATAACAGGAAGCAAAACTGTGCACTTGGTTTAATCTTGTAACTTCTGCCTTCCCCAAGCTGCTCTTTCTGATGGGAATTTTACAACTAGAAGATGTGCAAGACAGCTTCTTGTCTACTTCTCCACCTTGAATGTCACATCTTTTCCATCCAAACCTTTCTTCCAATTCCCAGTAAACTGACAACTCAAGTTCTAAACTCTCCAGGGTGATTATTTACATTGCATTTAAAAACCACTCAAAAATAAATAAATAAGAAAACCACTCAAAAACTTATTGGGCTAAAATGATGACTTATTGAAATTCAAACTGAAACCCATAATTCTTCCATTTAGTTTGGGTTCGGCTGGGCAGATCCACTTCCCGTGAAATCAGTTGTGGCTGGAACATTTAGGGTGACTTCTTCCCTTGCATTTCTAGGACCATACATGGGATGCCTAGAACAGCAAGGGGCTGACCTCGATTTGTCTCACATTATGTGACTTCTCCACAAGTCTTGCTTCTCCTACTTCTCATCTGGCTCCTGGCTTCTAGAAGAATGCACAAGGTACAGGTTCTCTTACAGACCAAAAGTCACTCCTGCTATATTTTGTTCATCAAAGCAAGCCACAACTCTTTAATTTAAGGAGAGGTGAGAGACTCTACCTCTTGGTGGAAAAAAAGCTGTATGGAAGATATATATGGATTAAAGTAATTGTTTGCAGCCACATTTGGAGACTCTATACCAGTGAGAGTGGTGGTAGACAGGGATAAGAACAAACAGTTTAAACCCCTGACTCTCTGGCCCTGACAAATGTTCCAAAACAAATCTCTCATAGCATCATCAGATATTCCATTCACCAGGCAATTCTGCCTGCAGGTCTCTTCATTTAGGTAATTGTTTCTCTAAATTTCATGATCACTAGGGATATTTTCCTTCCTCACTAAGAATCTCAAGTAACAGAAAAATTAGTTGAAGCCTGTCCTGGGGCAGAATTTTGTTTTGTCTGGGTGTAATGAACTTCACTGGTGGTACAAAGCAGGACTCTCTAAACACTTCCTCTTCTTCAGGTGGGCTAGGATGAATGGTGTGAGTGAGAAGGGGAGATTCTTAGTGTACTGGAGGAACTGAGTTGAGGCAGGGACTCCAGCTACTGAGGGTCACTCTCTTCCTTATATACTCTGGAAAGGGTAGTACTGCATTGTCTCTTTTTTAAATATTTTATTTGTTACTTTTATTTTACACATATGAATATATCACCTGCATATATGTAAGTGCAGCAACTTCTCTTCCTCTATTTATTTAAAAAAATATTTTATTTTTATTTTATGTGTCTGCGTGTATTGCCTGCATATATGTAAGTGCACCTGTGTCCTGCAGTGCCTGCAGAGGTCAGAAGAGGGCATCAGATACCCTGGAACTGGAGTTACAGATGGTTGTTAGCCACCATGTGAGTGCTGGGAGTTGAACCTGGGTCCTCTGCAAGAGCAATCAGTTCTCTAAACCACTGAGCAATCTCTCTAGCCCGGTGGTCTCTTCTTTTTTTAGAAATATTTTTCATTTATTTTGTGCATGCAGGTGTGTGGAGGCGGTGAGCATGACTGTTTTGCCTGTATATATGTAGGTGAACCCATGTCATGCAATGCCAATGGAGGCCAGAAGAAGGCATTGATCAGATCCCCTGGAACTTGAATTATATATTCTTGTTAGCCACCATGCAGGTGTTTGCAACCAAATCCGGGTCCTCTGAAAGAAAAGCTAGTGCTCTTAACCACTGAGCCATCCCTCAAGCCATGGTTTCTTTCTTCTTTTTGTTTTGTTTTTATTTTTGAGAATTTCGTATATGAGTATTGTATTTGTATTGTTTCCATCTCTCCCAGTTCCCCTCCAGCTCCTCCTATGTCTCTTCCCATCCCTGTCAATTTCCTGTTATCTTCTTTGATTACTATTGTTGCATATATATATAATGCTCTGAGTCCATTTAGTAGTGCTTGTGTGTACCTGTGTTTAGGGATGCCCACTTGGGATTAGACAATATCTCGGAAAGCTAGTCTCTGAAGAAAACTGATTGTCCCTCCCTCAGCATCCATTGATTACCTGTAGCTCTTCTGGCTCTTACATTCTTTCTGCCCCCTCTTCCACAATGTTCCCTGAGCCTAAGCTATAGAGATTGCATTGTAGATATATTACTTAGGGCTAGGCACCTCAGATTCACTTCATCACTCATCAAAGACGCTTCTTTTAGCAACAGATGGAGACTATTAAAAAGTTCCACAACTGATCTCTTCTTAATGAACATGCTGCACCATGAGGCCCACCACCTTTTCCCTGAAACCAAATTCATTGTTGTACCTAGAAATCAACTTGACACAGCGGCCACTGAGGGCCATGCTAGCCTCAGCATCAAAGTGGAAGGGAGGATGTCACTATATTAGAATCAAAGGAGATAACTTTGTCCTCGATGTGGCTCAGTATGCCCCTTTATAGGGGTATCTAATATCTGCTTCACAATCTTGTTAATATCATCATATTTGACATATTTTCCAAGATTGATATAGTAGAGTTAGGCACATGGCTGGCCATGCAAGTGAGCTGCTCATTCAGTTCTAGAACGGCCTCACTAATAGCATTGAGAACACCAATGTGTATAGGCATGATATTCTGAGCAGCGCTAAGGCCATCACACCATAGTTCTCCAGAGGAGTGGTCCATGCTCTTCTGGGTGATAGTGATGACAGGGACTGAATAAATCCCTCCATGCATAATGCCAAAGTTACCATGGGTGGCCTAAGCCTGTGAGAGCACTAAAAAGTTTCTGATACAGGAGGCATTGATGACTACTTTGAGAAACATATCATAGTCTAATAGTTCATGCTCATCACAAATTGGAGGCATTAGCAGAATAGGCATACTTGATAACATATTTTGGTTCTGCCCTTCAAGTGAGCCCTGGCCTTCTAATGCTAATAAAGACACCAGTAGCTCCATTGGTGGAATCATATTGTAAAATGCAGACTATATAGTTGAGGTGAATGAAGGGAACATTAATGACACAGATATCCACTTGGCCAGAGTTGAAAGCATCTCTGGTGACCAGGTGCTCAATGCAGCCAAACCCATCAACTCTGATCCTCACCATCATGCCTCAAGGATGAAGCTGGCACAAGAAGATATAGCTATCTGTTGAATAAGGAAGGAGCACAGAGCCTGGGATAGAATTTTTATAGTGTATAATTCATAACCAAAACAATTCCCTTGGTGGGATTAACTACTGAGTGGAATTAACTACTAGCCTGAGAAATCTACCAGTTCATCTACCCAGTTGACCAGCAGCTGACTGCCATAAGTCAAGGGTCTAGTGGTAGTAAACCATGTGGTCACTGCATTTTGTACCAACAAATATTATCTTAACCATTCACTTTTCTATAAAATGTCCCTTGTCCATGAAGGTCCTCCTCCTTTGCATGGATGATTATAATAAGTTTGATATACGTGATCATAACTAAAGTGATTGAAGTTTCCTGTAATGTTAGCACAGACATCAAAGTTGTCAGTGCTGAGTTCTATTACAAAAAATCTCAGACCTCATGGTACTTCACTTCAAAAATAGTTATATTTGTGAGATTCTTAAGAAAATCTCTCTCAGAAATAAGGAAAGAAACTGCAGATGTAGAAAAGATAAATTTGTAACTCCATTGTGTTATCCTAAATTGGCATGCTTCTATCGTTAAGATTTCCCAATATCTTGGCAATTATATTCACTAAGACCCCCTCATTCAAAAATTAATAGTAAAAGAATAGAAGGGAGAAAAAAATAATACTCTTCAAAATGAAAATTTATCTCCCAACAATTAATTAGCAATAGTTATTGATGATAAATTTCATTTTTCAATTTCTCCTTCCCTTTCACTTCCCATGGAAGTCATGAGATTTGAAAGAACCTTACAGATAATGCAGTTTAAATTCCTCAAAACTCATCCTTATTATATTGTCTCTGATCAATGGTTATCCAACTTCCTTAGACATACTTCAGGGATGGTTACCTCACTAACTTAAAAAAAATAACCCATTCATCGTAGATACACAGGTATTAGTTCTTACATGTAGCTAAGATTGTACTTCTGTGTAACTTCTGCTTTAAGGTGGGTTCTAATTCCTCTCTTTAGAGCAGCATAGAACAAGTCTACTCCTACTTTTCTGTGGGAACAATACAAATGAGCATAATAGAAATTCCATTTTCCTGAAGATCCTTGTGTATCAATGATACATTGTCATGTGAGGAATTATTCCAAAACTAAGTAGCATGAGAAACAACCATTTTATTGTCCATTAGTCTGTTCATTATAAAGTCAAACCGGTCAAAACTACAATTCCTTATAGTTCCATGTTATTTTGTTGGGGCTGAAGGATCCACTGTGTGGTCTCTGTCTTGTGTCCATAGTCTGGATTCGAGCTGTCAAGTGTCTACTTGCATTCTATCCATATGGTTTCTCTCCATCTCCACTCAGTCTTCTGCTACTCACTTGTCCAGCCCTAACTTTATTATATGGTGACAATCTTCCAAAAGAGCAGGGAAAGAAGCTTCCAGAACACTTAAGGCCTAAGCTAGAAACACATTTTTCTTGGCCTTCCTGCTGCGCATGAGCGGGGGCACAGGCCTTCCCGGCTGGGGGCGGGGCCTATGTTCTCATCTATACTGCTTCCCCTGCCCTTGCTTCCGTCTGTTGTTCCGGTATAGAGAGGAAAAGGAAGCTCGCAGTTGGCTGGAACCAAGGCTGGAGTTTCGCTCATTGTTGACTGCAGCCCCCAAGGACCGCCAAGAACCGGGTGAGCTATGGGTGAGCCCGGCCCTGTGGTCACCAGGGAGCACTGTGCAGACAGCCAGAGCTGGTGCTTGCGGCAGCTGGGGACCAACGGTCAGTGGCTTTTGCTAGAGGCGGGGCGTGAGGTGACTATAGGACGAGGATTTGATGTCATGTACCGACTGATATCAAACCTATGTCCCGTGATGATTTCTCCAAACCACTGTGTTTTGAAGCAAAATTCTGAGGGACAGTGGACAATTACGGACAAAAGGAGTCTAAATGGTGTTTGGCTGAACAGAGAGCGTCTGGCACCATTATGGGTTCATTTGATTCATCAGGGAGACCATATCCAGCTTGGAGTGCCTCTGGAAAACAAGGAGAATGCAGAGTTTGAGTATGAAGTGACTGAGGAAGATTGGAAGAGGTTGGCTCCCTATCTTGCCCCAAAGAATGACCAGATGGTGGAATTAAACAAAGACTTCAGAACGAAAAGGAAATTCAGTTCAGCCAGATCGGAGAGTTGGCTCTGAGGGCCCTTCACATTTCAAATGCAAAATAAGTAGTGTCTTGTAAGCCTGGTCCGTCAGTGAAGTTAAATGGGAAAGGCGAAGGGACAAGTGAGCCCGTGGGATATATGTATCCTAAGTTGACTTCTACTGAGGCAAGTGAGAAGACCACTGGGTCTCACACTTACTCTGTTCCTCCAAAAGTCATTGGGCTTCATAATAAGAAGAAAGCCTCAAACCCTTTGGCATCTCAGAACAGTCTAGAGCTGTTTAAGGTGAGCATGTCCAGGATTGTGAAGCTGAAAGAACAGATGCATGAAAAACATATAGCTGTTCTCAATGTGAAGAAGCAAATCAGAAAGGGGAACACCGAGAAAAATCATGAAACTGGAGAAGGAACTGCAGGACCTACAGTCTCAGTAACAGGCTTGTGTGGAGCAGCAGGAAAAGATGTTCCACAAGGCAAAGCTGCGCCTCCATGGATTGAAGATGGAGAAAGGAGAGAGAATTTGAAGCAACAGCTGACCCAGGCTCTGCAGGAGTATCAGCCTCTAAAGGAAGAGCTAAATCGTAGCAAGAAGGACTTTGAGAAAATCGTTCAAGCCAAGAACAAAGAATTAAAGCAGACCAAGAAGGAGAAGGAGAAGGTGCAAGCCCAGAAGGAGGAAGTTCTTCACATGAACGATGTGCTGGAGAATGAGCTCCAGTGCATCATTTGTTCAGAATGCTTCATCGAGGCTGTCACCTTGAACTGTGCCCACAGTTTCTGCTCCTACTGTATCAGTGAATGGATGAAGCGAAAGGTCCAGTGCCCCATTTGGCGAAAGTTCATCAAGTCCAAAATTCACTCCCTGGTCTGGACAACTGCATTAATAAGATGGTGGATAATCTGAGCTCAGAAGTGAAAGAACGCTGGAGTGCCCTTATCCAGGAAAGAAAAGCAAAGAGTGTTGTGAAGATCAAGCTTTAAGGACACTGATAGACTCCATTGCAGTGGCAGCTTTGAGTGGTCTGGAGGATTCCCTGGGCCCTTCATGCTCTGGATGTCATCTGCAGAGACACAGCAAGCCCAGCCTCGCTGGCCTTCCATGGTGTCAAGCCTGCTGACGTCAGTGTCTAAAGTACCACTGGGACTCCAGCACCGACTACATGTTAAATTAGTTGATTCTGTTGTTTTAATTTGTTGATTATTTTTGATACCTCATGCACCCCTATGGCATTCATTTTGGACAGCTGGGTGCACCCTGTGGCCACCCCTGAGGGCAGCCTGTAGTTTAAGAATCTGTCTTACCTCTTCTTTGTGAAAACAAGGTGTTGTCTCTTGGAAATAAAATGTAAAACTTAAAAAATAAAAAATATATAAAAAACTCACATTTTTATTTCTACCACATTCTATTGGTCAAAGTAAATCACAAGGTCAGTCAAAATTCAAGACAGGGAAAATGGATTCTATTTCTTGGAAGGAGAAGGAACAACAGTCATTGCAAAACAGCATGTGGGGTAGAAATATTTTTTGCAGGTATTTTTTAATTAAAATTTGTGGGCTTTTTGAGAATTTCTTGCATGAATACCCTGGCAGTTATTTTTGGTAGCAAAGCTACCATTCAAGTTTACTTGAATGAAATGATAAACAAAGTCCTTCCATTCAACTCAGCAGCCTCTAGAAACATTCTAGTTTAGGAATTACATTTCACAGTCATTGGTATGAAGAAAAATAATAGGAAAATGCAAATGGTTAATAAATATAGGAAATAATGCTCAATACCTATAGTACTGACAGCTGAAAGGAAAGGGGAATTTTTAATCAAAATGTCAAAGGAATTTAAAACTGTTTAAGTCTTTGTAGAAGATGTACAAGACAAACATTTGAGATTTCAACTATTTGAAAACAACTCAAGGGCAGCATTTAACCCGAAGTAATTTGAAAGTATACTGGGCCTCACATTTGAATACCACGTGCTAAAAATGCAGAATTGAGCCACCAGAACTAGAAATGCAGCCCTAGAGAGCCTCTGAAAAATAAATCTCAATTCAACTTTGCTATTTTCTGCTACTTCTGCATGTTGGTCTAACTACAAACTAGACGGAAGCATGACTAATGACAAGAATACTTGAATAATGGATGATGTACGCTGTCTTGAAAAGTTCTTGTACTTTTTAAATGTGTTGTTTCTAAATATTTCACTCTTAAAACTCAGTTTAAAAGAGTGAGGATGTGGCCTAGGTGTCATGGTCCTTTTGTGATATTTCATTTAGGGCTTCTTTCATTTTTCTTGAATAAGACAGGCAGATCCCTATCAATATCTTTTCACTCATGATATGAGTGAAAAGCATGGTGTGCTCCCTCCTCTCTGCTGTCAAAATATCCACCTATCCTCTTTATAACCCTCAAACATCCCAAAATTTCACCCTTCTCAAAAATTGTTCCTGAGCACTCTACTTACGACACTGTTATTTCCCTCTAGCCGTTTAAGGTTTTTTCATATCTTGTCTCTACTTTCATATAATTTAGATATTTGAGTCTTATCTCCCAATCCCACTCCCATATAATTTAAGTGCAAAGGGGAAGGAGGTTGTATTCCCAGAGCCAAGAACAGGGTATACAGTATATACTCAATATATGTTTGTGATATGAATAACTGAGTTTTAAAAACAGGATCCAGCCCGGGCTGTGTTATTCTCATATTGCAAGTCACTACTCTTCATTCAACCTCCAAGGACATCAGCTTTCTGAACAGTCATACTAAGCAGCTACTTTTCATTAAATCTTGTCTATGGAACTTAAAGAATGTTTACACAGAAACTACTTTCATATCCCACCCAGTTACACATTGTGATTCTATGTTTTTTAATTAAATGTTGAGTTGAACTCCCTTAACTTATCTGTCAAGGGTTACACATCCTTCAAGCTGATCAAAATCTTTTTTTTTGAAGTATATGATTTGGTGGCTTTAACATAGTCACAGAATTGTGAAACCATCAGTACAATCTAATTTTATTTTAATTTTCTCTAATGCTTTTTTATTTTTTGAGAATTTCATACATGAGTACTATATTTACACCATTTATAGCCTTCTCTTTCCCCCTCCAACTTCTCCCATGACTCTCTTCCCTCTCAATTTCTGGTCCTTTTCTTTTATTATTGTTGCTACATATATATACACACACACACATATAATGCACTGAATCCATTTAGTGGTGCTCATGTGAACATGTGGCTAACCATTTGAGATTAGAAAAACTTATCAAGATACCCCTCCTTCAGCATCCATTGATTTCCTTTAGCTCTTGATCAAGAAATGGGAACCCCACATCTACATTAGTATGTCACCTGCTGTTGTCATTATGTAGGTCTTGTTTAGGTAAGCATATTGTAGACATTTCATGGTAGGGGTTCCTTTATAGATGTATCAATTGGGACTAGGCAGCACATGGTTGCTTTTTCTCTGCATTTTTTTTTACTCTTGACTATACTTTATCTCATATTTTTCCCTCATCGCTCTAGATTTGATGTATGTTTCCAGCATCTTCATTAGGTTTCTATAGAGCAGAACCTAGTGAATATGTAGAAAATATTGAATAAATTGTGGATTGTAGCAGATAATTTACATTCTCTCTTAAATGGATGCTGTCTCCCACTTACTAGTACAAAAACAAAGGCTTAGATATGTGAGAAATTTGTTCAAGGCCTCACATATACTAAGGAGCAGATCCGGGATGTTTATTGGGTCACTAAATCCGAATACAGCTATTATCTAAACACAGGTCTTTGTAGTCACCAGGAACCCTTAAATTCCAGAGTTGAGTTAAATTGCTGGCTAACTGCATCTCAATTGAAATCATAAAATTTCATTCAAAGCAATGCTTCTAGGACAGTAGATGTTCCTCATTATACATCAAGATTACCTGGGAAAATTAAAAAAAAAATGCACAGATGTAGCCAGATTCCACCCCGCCCCCAGAATTAATTATTTAATTGCTCTGTATTAGGTACTAGACAAGCTATTTTTTTTCTTTCTCATTCTTTTTATTGTGCACAAGAATTCTTGGTTTTATTTTTGGCATGCCAATTAAAATACATGTGCAGATTTATAAATATGGGTATTGTGATGATATATTTATAAGCCTTATAAATGTGGGTATTATAAACATCCTAAAATCTATTGAATATCGCTGGGTGCATTAAGCATTTAGCAAAAATTTTTAAGTGCTAATTGTTTAAGCAACATAGTGTTCATTAAAATCATGAATATATTGGGCTTTTCTTTCAGAACATGTTCTAAATAAATATGTAGTAATTAAAATTTTGATTTCAGCTGTATGATTGTCAGGGTTAGTAAAATCATTTCTTTTTCAAGTGTTCTTGATATAAAACTGTTACACATAGAGCTTTTGTTAAGGATAGACTACAAAAAAATTATGGATGTAGAGATTGCTGGAGATCTTTATGTTGTTTCCTTTTCAGAACAAGAATAACAAGCTATTTTATATCAAAAAAATTCCCAGGTGATTCTAGTGTACAGCCAAGGCTGATATCCACTACATATGGACAAAGAAGAAGGGGAAATACAAAATTGCCAACATTCAATTATTTATAAATGAGAAACTTTATCTTTACAGAATCTCCCAGCTGCTCTTAAAAATGCAAGTGTATTTTATATATGCATCTAGAACCTAGACAAAATCTCCTTCTTTTCATTCTTTTCTTGGCTCCCCTGGGTGGTTCAGAATCCTCTCGTCTCGTCCCTCTATGCTCCCTCATTCTTCTCTGATTGGATCAACCTTAAGCATCCACCTGCAAGTGCCATCCTGTGATGTTGAGTCCTGGGCCAACTTCCTTGATGCCTTTGAAATTTTTTCTTGGGTAGAACCCTAAAACCATTTGGTTTACTTGCAAGACTAAAGGAAACGTATGATACTTTTGTAACCAAATTATGCAGAGAAGTAAAGAGTTATCCAAAGGGACTAGATCTAGTTTTTTACTGTTCTTGTACTTTTATTTTGCTTCTCCAAACAAAGCTGTTTTATTCATCATATATATAAATGTACTTCTTTTTAAGATGGCATTTGATGATCATGCTTACCTTTATTTTTCTTTTTCCCTCAAGTTTGTTTCCCTATGCCACACTGTCTCTCATCCCATTTTACATTATGACTTTCACAGTCAAAACTCTGAAAGAGCAACGTACAGTTAAATTTAGGGGAATGCTGAACTGACCCAGCTGTGAAATAATAATGCAAGGCATAATTTACAATTCCACATTACTGAGAATATATTTCCCAGAGGGGTTTCTGTTTTAGTTTATTTTCCTTTTCATTTTTGTTTTCTTCACTACTCGTAAAGAATCAAATCCCCAGCCAAATGATTGCTAAATGGTCAATCTAAACTCACTGTAAACCTATTTATGTTGAATGTTGGTGGCCCCCACCTTTATGGAGGGAGCAAATGAAGGCCTTTGGAGAATACAAAGAAAATACAGTGATCATCAATCAAAATGCTCTAAATAATAGCATGCCTCTAATATATTTTTCCTCTTGAGGATATCAAACTTTAATAATTTGTAATGCTGAGAATTTAGCCATGTGTGGTTTGCATCATGGAGACTACAGAATGTAGATTGTGTATTATTTTTCTCATATGAACAGTACAAAGAAAATTAGCCCAAGAATGGTCTAATGATAAGGAAAAGCATTAAATGTTTATTTGTTAGACATTGTTACTAAAAGTCTTCAACTGGATATCGCCATTGGTAGTCAAATGTAATCCTTAACAGATTTTCTATTCAAAAATGAGTGCTCTCAATCACTGCCCTCGGTTTCACATCTTCAACATTATTGCTATCCCTTGTGCACATAAAGTGGCTTTGTCTATATCATTTAACCTCTTTGAGCCTCTGCTTTCTCAGTTTTACTCTTAAAAATGAGACTAGCAGTTGACAAGATTACATAAGAAATTTTACTTATGCCTCATAACAATATGCCTAGCACATACCTCATGTCAGAAGATATAACTGAATGGTGAATAAAGGTAAGGGAAGGAGAATGGAATGGAATAAACTAAACCAACTGACAGCAAAGTATCAGAATATTCAATAATGCAATTGATTAGCGAGAAAGTTGAGGGAGAGGACTAGAGCTTTGGCCTTCAGTGAGCCCCACATCAGTGACACATCACAGTAACCAATCATAGTAGTAATCAGAAAGGACATGATTACATGTATACCATTTTGGTCTACTCAAGCTCTTTTCATTTCCTTTATTTTGTTTTACTCTAATCTTGTGACCCATAGTGTCTGAACAAGATAGCCTAATACTCTTTCCTTTTGCCATTGCTTTAGATCAAGAAAGTGTTATGTAAAGACTCACAGTTAGTTCTTTTGGGACCTCCAAGCCCCCATGCTATCACAGCAAGGCTTGCATAACTATTCAAATATTTCATAGAACTATTATTGCAGTGTGATTTGTAAAGGAAGAAAAATGGAAGGAACAAATTAAATCATGGTATAAACATTAAATTGCTGTATACCCATACTGGGAATACTATGTAATGTTTAAAAATGTATAGATGTGCTAATGTAGAATAATATCCAAGATCCATTGTTAGGGGGACAGTGCTGGGGATGGAAGTCAAGGCCTCATCTATACTAGGCACCCACTCTACCACTGAGCCATACCCCCAAACCCCCAAAGATAGACTACAATAGGTATTTATTATTTTTTTATTTATAGATTTTTTTTGTGTGTATCTCATACAGAACATCCCAAACAATCTTATTCATCTTTATAACCACATCCCAAATGGCACCCTCCCATAGCCCCCCAATCACTGGCACCCATATACTCTATCATCCCTGTTACTGTCCACTGTGTTATCAGTGCCCCCAGCCATTACCCCGTGGAAGTCCATCTGCTGAGTCTAGTCAGCCATTTACAGTTCCTTGTTTTAGGAAGATCAACTCTTCCTCATCTAACAACAATCAGTTGCCAACATTCCTTTAGCTAAGATTGGGGTCTGCTGTTCATTTTCCCATATCTATGCTGAGTTACTGTCTGGGAGTCTCTTGAGCCACACTAGCCAACGACTCAAAGGAAGGTATCTCCTGTCTGGCATTGTTTCTTCTTAGGTAGCCTTTACCTATACACATGGACTCTTAAAGAATTATACTGATCACTTTAATTTTTGGTTATACTTTCCTTTTGGGTGTTCAGGACCACAGAGTTGATCCAGATTAACCAATTTATTTTTACTCTTAAGGTCATTTGAGGATCTGTTCCTCAGGGGTCACATGGGCTTGGGAGGAGCCCCTTGTTTCTTTTACCAGTTCCATCTATGTGAAGATAAGTCAAAGTCCCTACTCGACTGTGGCTGGCGTCACTTGGAAGCCTTGAGGAAAGGTTTCCTCTGTGTTGACCTCCTCTTTGTAGATTGGATACTGATTCAAGTCCATCTGGTGGGGTCTCCATGGCCTCCTTGATCAAAAGGACAAATGACTCACCACAGTTTCAGGACATTTTGAGAGGTGCTCCATAGTCCCCTAGAGCTTAGTTGACCTTGGAGGGCAAGGAATAAAAACTATCCTTTAAGTCCCTCTGACCAGATTAGTATAGGCCTCAAAGTATGGCTGTTAAACATCCAAGAAGGTTAGTTCCACCAGTCTGGTACTTTTAATTACCATATGCTACACAGATAAAGCTTGGGCAAAAACAAAACATTCTCTGATAAACCTTAACTAGACATATATTCTGTTTTTGAGCTAGTGGGTTGTATAATTTGTCAGTAGGTTGTTGGACTAATATGGTTCCCTCTGGGGTTTTTTTGAAACTAGCTAGGCATTATTTATCTCTCTCATTATCTAACTCTTTCACCATGGTTTCCCCATTTTTCCCATTTCTCCCTTAATAATACCCTTCTCCTATGGTCTCTCCTCTTTGAGCTCCTTCTTTCACTTTATCCCCAAGTTTCCTTATATGACCCTCCCTCCTCGCTCCCATTAAAATAACCCCATTTTTATCCATATCTCCCTTATTAACACCTGTTTCCTACTGTTCTCTTTCAGGTTCTTTCTTTTCGTTTACCTCCCTGGTTCTTTTTCATTATCCTAGTTTCTGTAGTTATGTCTGGATACATGCTCACTTATAAGGATTTACTGCTAGGATCCACATATGAGGGAGAAGATACGTTGTTTTTTTTTCTGAGTCTGTGTTACTTCACTTAGTATAACAGTTTCTAGTTCCATCCATTTACCTGCAAATTTCATGATTTCATCTTTCTTTACTGCTGAGTAAAATTCCATCATAGAAATGAACCACATTTTCATTATCCACTCATCAGTGGAGGGACATTTAGATTGTTTCCAGCTCTTAGCTATTGTGAAAAGAGCAGCAACAAACATGGAGGTACAAGTGTCTCTGTAATAGGATGAGTTCCTTGGGTATATGCCAAGGAGTATATAACTGGGTCAAATGGCAGGTTCATTTGTAGTTTTTAAAGAGTTTTCTACACTGCTTTCCATAGAGGTTGAACAAGTTTGAAGTCCCATCAGCAGTGGATGAGCATTCCCCTTTCCCCACACTCTCTCAAACATTTGGTATCATTTATTCTCCTGATCTTAGCCAGTCTCACAGGAGTGAGATGAAATCTTAAAGTGGTTTTAATTTGTATTTCCCAAATTACCAATGATGTTGAGCACCTTTTAAGATGCTTCTTAGCCATCTTTATTTCTTCTTTTGAGAACTCTGTTCAGCTCCTTAGCCCATCTTTAATTGGGTTACTTCCTTTCTTGACTCTTTGTTTTTTAGTTCGTTATATATTCTGGATGTTAAACCTCTTTCAGATGTGTTGCCGGTGAAATTTTCTCTCACTCTGTGGGTTTTCTCTTCACTTCCTTGGTTGCTTCTTTTGATGTAAAGAAGCTTTTTTGTTTAATGAGATCCCATTTGTTGATTCTTGACCTTGTTTCCTGAGCAATAGATGTATGGTTTAGAAAATCCTTTCCTACACCTATATCTTGTAGTTTATTGCCAATGTCTTTTCCTAACAATTTCAGCATTTCAGGCTTCACATTGAGGTCTTTGATCCATTTGGAGTTGACTTTTGCACAAGGTGAAAGATTTGAATTTAGTTTCATTCTTTACAGGTGAAGATCCAGTTGTGCCAGGACCATTTGCTGAATATGTAAGCTGTTGATCTCTTCTTGGTTTAGTTTGGGTGGTTCCCATGCTTTCAGATACTCATCCATTTCTTTAAGTTCTCAAATTTAGTGGTGAATAGGTTTTTAAAGTATTCCCTTTTAATGTTCTGGATTATTCTGTTGTCTGTTGTGATGTTTCCCCTTTCATCTCTAATTTTGTTGATTTGGAGGTTCTTTTACTTTCTCTTGGTTAACTGGACTAGCGGTCTATCAATCTTGTTTATCTTTCCAAATAACCAGCTCTTGGATTCATTGAGTCTTTGTATTGTTTTATTTGTTTCTAGTTCATTAATTTCTGCTCTGACTTTTGTTATTTCTTCTTGTCTGCTGGTTTTGGGTTTCATTTGTTGTTGCTTTTCAAGTGTCTTGAGTTGCAATGTTAAGTCATTTATTTGTGTTCTTTCTGATTTTTTAGTGTGGGCACTTAGAGCTATAAACTTCCCTCTAAGGACTGCTTTCAATATGTCCCACAGGTTTTGTTGTGTTGTGTTGTCCTTTTCATTTAGTTCCAGGAATACTTT
Organism: Nannospalax galili; assembly: GCF_000622305.1. NCBI lineage: Eukaryota > Metazoa > Chordata > Mammalia > Rodentia > Spalacidae > Nannospalax > Nannospalax galili. The sequence goes on along the minus strand of NW_008330152.1, from coordinate 4,050,196 downwards.
TATTTCTTTCTTAATTTTTCCTTTGACCCATTCATCATTCAGAAGTGTGTTCTTTAATCTCTATGTGTTCATGTAGTTACTAGGGTTTCTTCCAGTGTCGATTTTAAGCTTTATCACATTGTGGTCTAACAGAATGCATGGAATTATTTCACTCTTTTTGCATTTGTTGAGGCTTGTTTTGTGCCCCAGTATGTGGCCAATTTTGGAGAAAGTTCATGGGGTGCTGAATAGAAAGTATATTCTTTGGTGCTTGGGTAGAATATTCAGTAGATGTCTTTTAGGTCCATTTGATGTATGGTATTGTTTAATTCGGGTGTCTCTCTGTTGATTCTCTGTCCTGTTGATCTACCTAATGGAGACAATGGGGTATTGAAGTCCCCTAATATTAAAGAGTTGGGATTAATCTGGGTCTTAAAGTCCTGTAGTACTGTTTTTATGAAGTTGGGTGCACCAGAGTTTGGTGAATATATGTTCATGATTGTAATATCTTATTGGTCAGCTGTTCCTTTGATCAGAATAAAATGGCCTTCTTTATCTCTTCTGATTAGTTTTAGTTTGAAGTCTGTTTTGTCAGATACTAGAATTGCAACTCCTGCTTTTTTCTTAGTACCATTTGCTTATAAAGGAAAAGCCATCAGAATTACAGCTGACTTTTCAGTGCAAACTATGAAAGCCAGAATAGCCTGGACCAAAGTATTCCCAGTTCTAAATGACCACAGATGCCAACCCAGATTAATTTCCCCAGCCAAAATGTCTGTTATAGTCGAAGGGGAAAGAAAAATCTTCCATGACATGAATAGGCTGAAATAATTCATATCCACAAAACCAGCCTTTCAGAGAGTTCTTGAAGCAATACAAAGAGCTGAAGAAAGGAATGACTATACCCAAGGGACAGAAAGAAACTGAATGAAGGTATAACTGGAAATACACAGCTACACCAAGAATGTGAGCAGAAATCAAAATGACAGGATTCAATACGCATCTTTTGTTTTTAACTTTAAATATAAATGGACTGAATTCCCCAGTCAAAAGACACAGACTAGTTGAATGGATTAAGAAACAAAACCCATCTTTTTGTTGTCTGCAAGAAACTCATCTCACTTTCAAGGACAGGCACTACCTTAAGGTGAAAGGATGGGAAAAAATATACAAATCAAATGGTGCTAAGAAAAAAGCAGGAGTTGCAATTCTAATATCTGACAAAATAAACTTCAAACTAAAATTAATCTGAAGAGATAAAGAGGGCCACTTCAATCTGATCAAAGGAACAATTGACCAAGAAGATGTTACAATCATGAATATATATTCGCCAAACTCTGGGGCACCCAAATTCACAATAGGTATTTTTTAAAGCAAGACAGGCAACAGCGTGATCCTATTCATGTTTTTCAAAGAGAAAATTTTTGCGTATAAATACATGTGTGTGTGTGTTCTTAAAAGGATTCTAAAAATTACTAACAAGGTTATTTTACCAGGGTAAAATGGGGGTAACAGTAAGAAAAAGTAGGTTCGTTTTGCAGTTTTCATTTTTAAAGTCTTATTCACTTAAAATGTTTATGTTTAACTATATTAATTTTGTACTGAAAAAGGTAACTCTTAAAAGTCTCTATGATTCTGTAAAGTCCTATAGGCCGAAAATGTGCTATCAAGTCCATCAGCTTCAATTAAAGAGACAGATGTGCTTCTTGTCCAAGTTGATGACTGTGTTTATATTCCCTTGGCTACTAAGTAGATTATTCTCTCCAGAGGAACTTTTTTTATTATAAATTAGAAAAAAATGATTGATATATATATTTTCATTGATACAATGCACTGGAATTGAAAGCTTTTTGGCAAAGGCAGCCTCATTGAGCAAATTCCTTTCATGACATGTGAAGAGTATACCAACAGCAACCAGAAAATGCTAAGAGTAACAGAGTTAGCTAGTCTTTGGGTGTACCTTGTGTGCCCAACCAGGTTTGAGATGTTTTGAATGCATTATTTCATCTAATTTTCATCACATCTTTGCAAGACAGGTATTGTTAATGACATTTTAGAGAAGTCAATGACTGCCTTCCTAACTAAAGAATTCCTTCAGGTAACTTTTCAAATGTTTGAACTTTTAATTACTAAAACCCTATTTAGAAATTATGTTTAATCCTCATTACAACTTTGAGGACTTGGAATTTCCCTAAGGCCAGAAGTCTGATGGTATACTAAAATGTTCAGGAGTTCTTTCTTCCAAAAATCTACTTGTAGGGCTCTGAAAGTCAAACACAGCATTTAGCTGGATCAGTGAAACCCTCTTGGTCTCATATCCTTTATCTCTAAGATAGGAACAGAAGTACTTTCCTAATCTACTTCAGAGATGATTAAAAGTATTAAACAAGGTAATTATGAAAAACTACAGTTCTGTAAATACAGTGGTAAGAACAAAATATATATATTTAGCTTTTCTTCACATGCAATAAGATTTATATCCAATAATAAGAAACTAGCACTTCAGAAAGTCAAATATTTTTAGTGCTAAAAGGATTTTGCAAACCATATAACCATGACTTTAAAGATGAGAACCCTGGGGTGAACAAAAGCCAAGATAACATATCGAATATCACAAAGTGAAGTCAGTCCTCAAGCCAAAGTCTTCCAAGACCAAGTTTCATTTTCTTGGCTGTGTCTTCTTGCATCCTCATCACTGCCATCAAAATCCTTTCCATGCCACATGCTATTTTAGGAGAAAGAGCTCTGCAAGTCAGAAATGATTCCTTGGTCTTTGTAAGCATTTGTCACATAAGCACTGAAATAATGAGACCTGTCCAGCGTTATCATTGTGTGTCCTATAGCTAATAGAAGATTTGAGTCTAACAACCAGGTCTCTACCCCCAGATCTCTCTGCCATTCCAACAGTCATTGCTCTCTGAGTAAAGTGAGTTCTGTATGTAAGCTAAATAAGGCAGGAAACAATGCACATGGTGACTGAAATTGTCTCCCAAGGAAGCATCTAAGCTCAACCACTCCAAAAATCCTCCACAATCCTACTACCAGAGATTCATCTAGTATAACTAGGATGTTGGGTTTCAGGATTCTCAGCTAATGTGCAGTGTCACAGAAAAGGGTAGCAACAATGACAATGACCACTTCCAGCCATTAGCTCTTAAAGACACAAAATTGGGAAATATGTACACTGGCTTGGGAGTCACATTCCAGCTATGTGGATTTGGGAAATACATCAAAGCACTCAAAGCTTTAGTTTCCACACCCATCTAATAGGTATAACTATAACTCAGAAGTCTAGGGTCAAGAAAGTTCAATGGGATCAGGTATGCATGGTGACTTGGTAAATGGTGTTGTCATTACTATTCTTACTGGTTTTCTACTTTAAGTTGTTTTCTTACCACATGTCAAGCACGTGGAAGGCCCTGACAGAATAGATTGGGATAGACCACCAGATATACCAAAGCAACAAGCACAGAACAGGGCTTGAGTCTTTGCTGAAAGACAATTTTTAAATACTTCATTTCTTTTTAATATTTTATTTATTATTTTTATTTTCTGTGGATGAGTATATCGCCTGCATGTAGGTAGGTGCACCTGTGTTGTGAAATGCCTGAGGAGGTCACAAGAGGACACCAGATCCCCTGAAACTGGAATTAGGACAGTCACTAGCTGCATGTGGGTGCTGGGAGTTGAACCCAGGTCCTCTGCAAGAGCAGTCAGTGCTCTTAAGCACTGAGCCAACTCTCCAGCTCCTGAAAGACAATTTTTAAAAGAAGAAAACTGTGTTGCAGACACAAAATGAGCACATGTCAAAGATATTTTTTAACTCACTAAGCCATGAGGGAACCAGTAAGATGTCAGAACCTTTTCAAGGGAAAATTCAAAGGCAGATAAAGAATGCTAAACTGAAATTGCAAATAGATTTCAAATGACACAAAACTTAATTGCATACTACCAGATACAACCTATTTACATTTCTATAGGCAAAAATAATTTTCATTATTATCAGTTTTCAACAACTTCCTACATAGTAAAAATGCTCAAAGACAATGAATGCAGGTAGCCTGGAAGGTACAGGAAAGCAGATAACTCAGCATTTTGCTTTCCATTTCAAAGATTCTCAGTTTTTCCTCCTAAGTCTTACAAAGTGGTCTGGACCCATAAATGCTCCTTAAAATCAGAATATGGGACAAGGATGGCAGAAGATAGGAGCAGACATTGGGAGAGACAATGACAGTAGACTTTCCCTTCATCTGAAGCATAAGAACCTGTAATAAAATATGCCATCCCTGCTAGAAGTCCATTTGATTCACTCTTAATAAAAGGTAAACAGTGTGTGGCAGGCACAGTTAATTATCTCTTGGTATTTGTTCTCTTCTTTCTTGGTAACAGAATCCCCCATTTTTAGTTGGACACCGGGTCACCTAGACTAGACTTCATTGCTTCACTTGTAACTAGATGTGATCATATGACTGTCTTCTGGCCAATGGGCTGCACAGTGAACAGTTCTGGACAGCTTCCAGCAATGATCCTTACAGGGAATTGACATGCTCTTTTTGACCTTCCATTTTTTTGCCAGCTAAAGGTGGATACAGTGACTGGAACATTAGCAAAAACCACCTATTGAGCATCACTGAACATCAAGATAGCTAGAGCCTGTAACTGTGATAACTTTAAGAAACAGCCTTTGGGGGCGGGGGTGAGGGGAAGACTATGGGAAAGTGCCAGTGGGGAAGAGAGTATAAAGATGATTAAGATTGACTGAGATGTTCTGTATCAAATACACAAAAAATCAATAATTTTTTTTTTAAAAGGAAACTGCCTTCTACATGAGGGTGATTGAACTTGTGCTTTTGTGAGTTTTCCTCTAATGTTTTTATTCTCCGTTATTTTGGGGGTTTGCCCCATACAGCTGAACCTAATCTTAATTGATGAGGGGAGAAAAGTTTGAGATGTTTTCCTGAGTAGTCTCAATTTCAATTTACATTTGTTCCTCTAAAAAAATACATTTCTATTTAAAGCTAAGCTTGAACTGAATCTCAGGCTCTAGTACTACCCTCTGTCTACTAAATGTATACAGTTTCCTAGAGACAAAATTATCTTTGCCTATGATCCATACTGGCTGTTTGAAAACTTCCTATAAAATCATAATTACTAATTCCTATAGGGAAGCCAAATGTGGTTGGAAGTGTGGGGCACCACAGTGGCACAAGGGTGCAACCAAATCCCAATTCTCAGCCGCCTAGCTCCGGAAGCCTGGCTGGGTTTTGTCTAGAAAGGTAGCCTGTGGCAAAACAGGCCATAGAAAGAAGACCAAGAGGAAGTCCCACATGCTGGAGGTTGGGGAATTCCATTTCACTTCTGATGATCTGTGCTTTTGTAGTCTGAATACTCTAAAACCACATCCACTATAAAAGCCAGTGGCATCTGTCTTTGGGATACGTTCGTTCTTGCAGCAGCTGCAGGTTTACCTTGGGGAGTGTGTTTTCCTGGAACTAATAATAGAGTTGGTTGGCATTTCTAAACACATGCTAACTAATTGTAGGCAAAACAAGCTGAAGAAATCATAGCGCAATTCAAATTTTGTTGCAGATAATAAACAATTTGAATAATTTACTCACTGATAAATTCATCAAAGTATACAATTTTCAGAATTGGTTAGTTATTCATATGCATACGAGAGAGAGAGAGAGAGAGAGAGAGAGAGAGAGAGAGAGAGAAATATGCTATGATCAAACTCATGATCCTCTTGCCTCAGGCTTCCATGTTAGGATACAAACATGTACCAGTGCACCTG
>NW_008330152.1:4042569-4044204 GCF_000622305.1 Nannospalax galili | reverse complement strand
TACGGTAGATATGATGAAATAGTCAAATATTGGCTCCCAGAATCTCCTTATTTGTCTTTTTCACAATGCTCAAAATTCCATCTACTTCTTTAAATGTATTCTGAAATTTTCATCCTTTCACTCTTAAGGGAAAATTATTGTTTTATCTTCCAAGCTCCATTAAAAAATTCATATTTTAGAGCTGGGCGTGGTGGCGCATGCCTTTAATCCCAGCACTCGGGAGGCAGAGGCAGGCAGATCTGTGTGAGTTCAAGGCCAGCCTGGTCTACATAGTGAGTTCCAGGACAGCTGGGCTACAGGGAGACCCTGTCTCAAAAAGACCAAAAAAAAAAAAATTCAAATTTTAAGGAATTATTTTTGAAAAATTTTTTCAATGAGTAAGATTATATGTTACATATGAAAAAGCCTAAGCCATCCACAGATCTTGCAGCCCTGGAAATTACATTTCCTTCTGATGCATGCTGGAAGGCTCAGGTTGCATACTTCTGCACATATATAAGTCAAATATTTTTAAAGCTTTGTGTTTTTTTGTTCTTTTGCCTCTCATTATTGACAGTACTGCTTTCTGTACCCTTTTCTTCTTTGCTGGAAGCAAAACAGAAAAATATGTGGGTTTTGTTTGTTGTATTCTCAGTCTCTTCATTTTCACTCTTAAAAACCCCACGGAAAGATGAATAGGCAGAGCACACTGGATTTTGTGGACAGTGAAACACATTATATGACATTATAATGGTGGCTACATGCTTTCCTATACTTATTCAAAACCACAGGATATAAAATGCCAAGAATGAGCCCTAAGGTAGACTGTGCACTGTGGATGATAATGATGTGTCAATGTTGATTCTTAAGTTGTAGCAAATGTACCACTCTATTGAGTGATACTGACAATGAGGGAAATTTTTGTATGGGGAGGGGAGACACAGGAAAATATCTGCATCAGCTTCTAAATTTTGTCCTGAATCTAAAGTTTATCTAAAAGTAAAAATCTATAAGTAAAAAGCATAAAGCCCATTTAAAAAGTTAAAAATATCCATGCACTGAATCAAAGGGGGATCCTCATCTCACACCACCATATACGAGCACATTTGGGCCTGTGTCTTTTATCTCAGATTCTGTTCCTAATATCCTACAGCTAATCATGAGATCAGACACACAACAATCTGATAGGTGGCCCCCTTTCCAGGGGTGGCTGACCCAGCATCACAGCCCACCCTTCACTAGGAAAATAAAAAGTCCATATTCTCTACAGGTAACAGGAGTCTGTCTTGTGAAATAACAAACAAAAATATGCACATTATTGAACATGGTAAGTTTCACATAATTAGTAGAAACATTTCATTACAACATTGACATAGTCAATAACAGTTTGCAGAGCGAAGATGCATCTTTCAAAACTGGCTGTATTTTTTAGGTTCACAGTGTTGAATTAATACAGTTATGCATTATTTTACTCAGTATTAACTCTATACGACATAAAATTGAATGAGATTTTAACCTTTAAAAAAGATATCCATTTCATTTTAGAATATATACTGTTTCATACAGAAAACTCATTTTTAATACAAATAATACTTAGATGTTTGCACATGCATCTATAATCTCTGTATATCTGATTATTACTAGTCACAGTCGGTT
>NW_008330152.1:4028019-4042149 GCF_000622305.1 Nannospalax galili | reverse complement strand
TAGTAGGTTACTTTCTGAGATCCTTGGCACCTGAGCATGGATATAAAAATCACATGAAGCAAATTTTTATGCTTCTTCCTCAAATATAACTCATTTTTTAATTTATTGATCTTTTTGTGTATTTCACACAGAATATCCCAAACAATCTTATTTATCTTTATAGCCTCACCCCAAATGGCACCCTCCCATAGCCCCCCCACCACCACTGGAGCCCATATATTCTGTTATCCCTGTTACTGTCCACTGTGTAATCATTGCCCCCAGCCATTCCCCAATGCTAGTCCATCCACTGAGTCTAGTCAGCCTATCTAGAGTCCCTTGTTTTAGGAAGATCAGCTCTTCCTCATCTAGCAGCAATCAGCTGCCAACATTCCTATAGATAAGATTGGGGTCTGATGTTCATTTTCCCAGTTCTATGCTGGGTTACTGTTTGGGAGTCTTTTGGGCCACGCTGGCCAACAACTCAAAGGAAGGTATCTCCTGTCTGGCATTGTTTCTTGTTATGTAGCTTTTAGCTATACACATGGATTTTTAAGAGCTTTTGATGACTGTTTTCTTTCACATTCCTTAAAATGTTATTTTTAAAATTTATTTATATCTGCTTTCTTGGACTTTATCCTTTAGGATCAGAAAGTTCAGTATGGGAGTTTCATCTTATCAGTGGTTTCACATTCCATAGCTTCAGTTACACAGTAAACCACAGCCTAAAAACGTTCAACAGAAAATTCCAGAAATCACTAGTTATAAGTAACTTTTGTTAAAGTATATTGTAATTGTTCTGTTTTGTTATTAGTTGTTAATATTTTATTTTATCTAATTTATATTCCTGATTTTTTTGTGTTGTTGTTGTTTTTGACAGTTTCATGATGTTGCCCAGGTCAATCTTGAACTTCAGTGCCCAAGCAACCCTCCAACATCAGTCTCTTAAATAACTGGGACAATAAACACATGGCCTCTCTAGCACTAAGCCTCATTTATAGACTTTTTCATACTTATAGAAAAAACACTTCATGGTACATTTGAACCATAAATGACTCCAAAATTCCCTATGTGAAAGGCTTGACCCTACCTAGCCCATGGTGTTACTGGGAGTTATTAAAACCTTTTGAGTATAGGGCCTACTGGTAGAAAAGTTATACCATTAGGAACATGGCCTTGAAGGAGATATTGGGACCCTGACCCTTCCTTCTCTCTCTGTTTGCTTCCCAGAAACCATGAAATAACCAGTCCACATGCCCCTGTGGAGAGGTAGTATGCTGCCACAGGTCCAAAGCAATAGAACAAAGTGACCAGGAACTGAATCTTCTGAAAGCATGCATCAAAGTAAGCCTTTTCTCATCCTAAATTTACTTATTTTTGTGTATTTGGTACACTAACAGAAAACTGATTATTATTACTAGTGTTTAGCATTATATAAGATTTTAGGCATTGTGTAATACCAATGATTTTATCTAAGGGAGGACAATTGTGAATGGTTTTGTGTTTGCTAAAATTAAGCTATTTCGATATAGTAGGAAATCTTTATCAGTGCTCCTCAAATGGTGATCTCTATATATGTGGCATAGGCTTCATCTTATTAAGAATTCAAATTCTAAAGCTTCGTTCCTGACCTACAATATGTGTCTAGGGTCTGGAGAGATGGTTCAGGGGTTGAAAGCACATACTGCTCTTGCAGAGGACCTAAGTTCAATTCCTAACACCCACATCTGACAGTTTACAATCACTTACACCTCCAGCTCCAAGGGGATACCATGCCTTTGACCTCCACAGGTACACACACACACACACACACACACACACACACACACACACACTTTAAATCAATCAAACAATAATAAATGAATGAATGAATGAATGAATGAATAAAAATTTTAAAGAACCTAAAAGCAAGCAGGAGAATGATGGTAAGCCCTACCAGGTGATCTGAAGTACACTCGAGTTTGTGAACACTGCCCTAAAGCAATTATTGTTTGTATCACCGAGAGGACCTTCCCAGTAATAACCCCTCAAGCCCAGATGAGATTTACTAGGTCTGAGGTGCAACCAGAATGTAGAGTTTAAAAATCGTTGAAGTAAATTCTAGACTCTAAACAAGAATTGTTGTATAGTCACTTACTATAGCTTTTAAGAATGCTTCTGGACAGCTACCTTATTTCTACCATATTTTACTGAAAAGAAGGAAGTTGGGGAAGGAGAGCTAGGTGATAATTGAACAGAGTGATAAGAGTGATAAAATCCAACAGATTGACTTTAACTTTAGTTATAATAGTGAGTGAATTTTAGAAGCCTAATTGGAAAGCTCTGAAACAAGGGAGGCTGGACCGATAGCTCAGTCATTAAGAATACCTACTGCTTTATAGAGGACCCAAGTTTGGTTCCCAGCATCCAGGTCAGATGGCTCATAACCCCCTCTAACTTCAGCTCCAGGAATCTGACACCCTCTTCTGGCCTCCATGGGTACCTGCATTCACGTGCACATATCCACACACAGACACATATATGCACAGATAATCTGAAAATACACCTAAAAACCATAAAGATAACTCCATCAATAAACAAAAATCATCATTTAAGTTCAAACCCTTTTGTCTTCTCCTCTTGACAAATAGCCTTCCCTTAATGTAGTCTCTCCTTTTTAAAATTTTTAAAAAATATTCTATTATTTTTATTTTATGTGTATGAATGTATTGCCTGCATGTGTATAAGTGCACTTCTGTCTCGCAATGCCTTCGGAAGTCAAAACAGGGTGTCGGATTCCCATGTGAGTGCTGGGAATCGAACCTGGGTCCTCTACAAGTACTCTTAACAGCTAAACCAACTCTCCAGCCCCAGCATTCTCTTCTTCATATATATTTATTTGGAAGAACAGGAAAGCTGGGAGGGAAAGGATTTATAAATGAGGTGCTTTATGTTGAGTGCCTCACTTAATCATCTAAAGGACCCTCTCAAGGAACTGTTAATATGCCATGTCTCAGAGGAAGAAACTGAGGACCAGATATTAAGAAACATGCCCAGTTTCCAACAACCACTAGTTGGCCAAGATGAGACTTGAACCTAAATCTGTCTTGATCCAAAGCCTACAGTGGTCATTTCCTCTCCATACTCGAATCCACTTGCATTTTGTGCCTGTTGAACTCAGTTCCAAGTAACAATGTGTTTTCCATGCAAAAATAAAAAAGCTACCTCTATTTACAGTTCAAAAAAACCTTATTAGTTTCAAAATTGTAACAGCTGATAAGGTTGAAAACTCAGACTAAAAGGGAAAAGCAAAAGTCATTAGAATTGATTGAACATTGGAAAGAGATTTAACACTGAGAGCAATGTTAATAAGAGTTTTTGGAGGGTCTGAATGATAATTCTCCATGAAATGGCAAATAAAATCAGTGATTAGCTAACTTCACTGAGAACTTAGAAAGAAGCATGTGTTTGCTACTATCTTGTGTGGATCTTATGTTCCAGATAGGTATCTATACTACATGCTCTGTGCCATCCTGCTTGGGCTACCTTATCTGCGAGGATGGGTCTCAAAACTAAAAGAGGAAAGCAAAGTATTCTTTTAAAAATCTGTATTTCAGATAGCACTTAGTATAATGTCTGAAACATAGTTGTTGCTTTCAAAAACTGCATGTTGAATAAATGCAGCTGAATTTATGATCAACTCTTAAAAATAAAAATAAGAAGAGTTAACTAATTAATTGATAAATAGATACCCCTGCATCCACAATGGCTGGAATAGGCTTCCACATTGGTAGGACATGAGATTTGCATATTTCTAAGTCAATGTGGACATTACAACTGTCCCCACACCATCCTGAATTGCCTGCTTCCCCACTAAATAACTGCTATATCAGACTTTTGCCTGCTCTAGAAGTTATAAAATAGCCAATAAAAATGAAAGCATACAATCATACGTCCCTCAGCAATAAAGAAATGTGCTAGTAGATGATATCATAGCTGTAGGAAGATCACAGTGTACTTCCAAAGATTGAGATAGCTGAGTTATTGCCAAGTGATGTAATCTATGGTGCTATAATTGTACATGCAGCCCACTGTCAATCAAACCATCGTTATATACATGACTCTACTTTAAACAAAGACTTCATTATTTCCATTTTCATAAACCAATATATATGTCCTCATCGCCTGAAAATTTTAAGATTTGGAATGGATCAAGAGAACTTGCAAATTCATGAGTGCCCTTCTAACCCATCCCTAGGAGTTTCTTTCCTGTGAAGATGATGTGCTCATCTTTTCAAGGAAGCTTTCACAGCAACTCCATCCCCAAAGACATATCATGAGAAGCTATCCCCGGGAGTACCCAACAGAAGGAAACTGTAAAACTCACAGGATGTATATCCTAATTTCAATCACATGTACTTGGTAGGTTATTTGCTGAGTGAAGCAGGGAATTACTAACAGATGTCCTTTGTTTCTGGAGCTGAGGAATCTTACCCTGAAACACCAGAGAGTAAACAGGAAGCATATGTGTGGCAGACGCTCACATATAAAGATCCTGAAAAGGGCAGAATGCATGTTCCTCAGCAACTTAGAGGCCATTCATGGACACAGATAAAATGCAGACAAATACCGGCACTCTCTAGGGATATAACTTCAGCCAGATCTACAAGCTGTCCACAGTTTTCCTGATGGGGCTATGAACCACGTAAATGCTCATTACCTAGTTTCAAGATAATAAATTCAGATTCACCCTCAAACTTTCCAATTTCAAATGCTTAAGGATGGGATCTTAGAGTGAGCATTTCTAGCAAACACTGGGATGCTTCTTCCTGTGGCACACCAAGGGTGAAAATCCCTGCTGACAGAACTTCTATTCCAGCTGACCAGGAGAGTTTCATCACCATGGCAACATGCTTTACAGCCATTTAGAAGAAACTTGCTCTAATGTCATAGTATATGGGAAGCATACTACTGCTGGAGGTGATTAAGAAATGGTCCAGTCAAGGTATGGGGAGATTCAATCAGCACCACAAACTGGTTTACAGAGTGCGGTAAACAAGCTCTTTTTGAAGATGAGAACAATACATAAAAGAACCAGAGTTTTAATCACTGAGTTTAAATCTGATGACTAGCTAGAATCTATTTTTAAAAGCAAATGGGAAATTTAGAATATTAGCTCTACTAATATCCTGATATCTGTAAGGGAGTAAAAAGTAGGAAAGAAAGACTAAAATTAAATCTATTTTCAAAAGGCTAAATTGTTGCTTTTTTTTCTTCCTATGCTTAGAAGTTTTGCCAGAACCCAGCCTATTTTTAAAGGCTCTGGAAACCCACTCTGGGTGATTTTCAGGGGATGTGACCACAAATGGTGCCCAGGTTTTATCAAGTCCTGAATAATATTCATGTGGAACTGGGCAACTATAAGGGGAAAATTTTTAGCATGAAAGAGCAAGCGAAACTGGTATGAGCTAACAGTTTTAACATACACATTAGTCCCAGATGTTTTTCCAAAGGAACTGAATTCTGTGTAAAAGCAGAGACAGTTTGCTTTTTATTCTCTCACAACATCCTTTTAATATAGAAAATATGTGATAATGAAGTAATAACACTCATGGATTAATTACTATTTTAGAATTATCTGTAATAAGCCAAGTCTCCTTTCAAACATTTGTGTCTCAATTGTTTCTAATAAGTTCATGTCTTTTCAGAAAAATGCAGTGGATGAAAATAGAGAATAAAGATGTTTCATTGAGGTATATAAAAATGAGAAAATTTGGTTCATTGAGTAGCAGTTTTTAAGACAAGAATGAGTCTTTGGGTTCTTAAATTCTTCAAACTGGTTAGACATAAGAGGGAGGTATATTAGTCCATTTTTTTCACTACTATGACAAAACACTTGCAGTTGTGAAACTTTATTGAGAAAGGAGGTTTATTTTGATTCATAATTCTGATCCAAGGTTGAGGGGGCTGCATCTAATGATGGCCTTCTTACTGGCAAAGTCCCAAGTTAGTTAAGCTGAGCATTGCACAGCAAGAGATATTGAGGGTACCTATATGTGATTTTTCTCCTCTTTCTACCTCTGATAAAGCCACCAAAATTCAATCACGAGCACTCTACCATGATGACATTTTCTAATTGGAATCTTCTTTCAATGGCCCCACCTCTAAACACCATAGACCAATTTCTACCTCTTTATAATTCCCCAGCATGAAGAGTAGATTTCAATACACAAATTGGGAGGTGGGGAGACACTCACAAACTATATCCACACCATAGCAGAAAGTATTACATTGTATTAGATTTTACTAGAAGAAACTATCAGAAATCAAGGCATTTTCTAGTATTCCTAATTAGCATATGCTCAAGACTAGAAGACCAAACTTATGATTTCATTCCCAACTTTCCCTTTAGCATTTGCTTAGCATCTGACAAATGGCCCTCCATGGCCCCCCAAACTCATGCTCTGCTTTGCCATTGCAGACCCTCTGCTCATGGTTCTTTCTGTGCAGTTTACATGTCTCTTTTCTCCCCACAGCATATCATCCTTTGAGTGATTCGAGTCCCCCTCTGTGTTAGTCAGCTTTCTGTCATTGTGATAAAGTACCTCAGATGATCAGTTTCTAAAGACAGCAGGCTTGGGCTGGAGAGATAGATGGCTCAGTGTTTAAGAACACTGGTTGTTCTTGCAGAAGACCTGGTTTCGAATCCCAGCACCCACATGGCAGCTAACAACTGTCGGTAACTCCAGTTCCAAGGGATCCGTTGGCCTCTTCTGTCCTCCGCAGGCATTGCACAACACGGGTGAACTTACCTACATGCAGGCAATATACTCATACACATAAAATAAAAATAACAAAATATTTTTTAAAAAAGACAGTAGGCTTGTTTTGGCTCATACTTTAAGGCCACAGTCAGTCATACAGTTCTGTTACCTTGGGCATAATGCATGATGGCTAGAGCACATGACAAAAGTACTGCTCATCCCACGGCAGTCAAGAAACAAGACAGAGAGAATAAGGATCCAGGATTCCAACATGCCCTCCAGTGGTATATAACCAATGAACCTCCCCTTCAAAAAGAAGGCCTATATACTAAAGACTCTGCCACTTTCAACAGTACAATGAAATGGTGATGTAGCCTTTAACACAGGAGCTGTTGGAGAACACTTTTCAAATCAAATTCTATCACCCACTTGTGTCCTCCAGCTGCTTGGCTCACTGCCCCTTTCTAGCTCTGATACTCTTTGGCAATTACTGTCACTCATTGGTGTGGATTTTGGGTTGAATTATGTCTCTCTCTACTTACCTCCACCCCACCAGGTTCGTAATTCACATCCAAACCCTAGTGCTTCAGAATTTTACCTGTTTTAGAATCAGGATAGTTGTACATGTAATGAGTTAAGACAAGGTCCTTATCCCAATCCAATATAACTGATGTCCTTAAAAACAACTACCACATGAAGAAATAGACACACATATAGAAAAGGTGATGTGAATAAACAGGATCTATAGTCCTAGAACAGTCCTTCCCTTACAACCCTGGAAAAGCAACAACCCAGACACCTTTATCTTAGACTCCTAATCCTCTAGAAGACAATGTGTTTCTGTGGTTTAAGTTACCAAGTCTGTAGTCATTTGCTGCTGCAACCCCAGCAAATTAATATGTGACCCTAACAGGATTTGGCACTGTTGTGTAGCAATTTCCTCTGAGATAAGACATTCCATCTTGGAGGGAAGTTCTTAAGATGCAGGATATTAAAAAGGGAGGTGAAACCAACAGGATATTCTAAAGAGGTGAAACTGATCCTACAGGGAAGCTCATTAAGCTCAGGAAGTAAACGACTCAAAGGCTTCCAGAAGTCCCTGAATGTGAAGAGATTAACTAGAGACCTCTTCCCTGAGCATATACAAGCAGGGAGGCCTGCTGAGCGACTCCCAAACCAGTGGAGCTGCCTGGAAGAGGCAAATCAGCCAATTAGAGACCAGCTGAACTACCTGGAAAAGACACTCTCCTTTGCACAGCCTGCAGTTTGTGCAATGCGCTCCAGGTTTCCTGATTTCACTAATGCTGTCACTCATGCTGGCATGGACATTTGGTGACGCAGCTGTCTTTGAGTCATTTCTATGCCTGTAAGTAACCCTTCACCCATGTTCCTGTAAGTAAATCCAATAAAATTAGTTGATTCTCCAAGTTGAACTTTCGTGGTACACTTACTTTGATCTGTTGTCACTTCCTTATCTGGGGTGAGTAGACAATGTTCACATCTCCCCAAGAACAGTGTCACAGAACAAGATCAGTGTCACTTAGAGTAAGGGCCCCATTTTGAAATCTGTGACCGTATATATTTTTGACTTCGTGAACCTCTTCCTCAACACAAACCTATTATTTTAAAATGTATTTTATGATTTTGATAATAAGGATTAATATAGTAGTGATATTTTTTCAAACTAATTCCTTTACCTAAAAGTTTGATTTTTCTTTGAGTTTAAAAAAAATTAAAACATTTTCACGGGCCTCTAAAAGTATCAGGGGCCCCAGAAATTAGGCCTATTGTTCCTAATGGACGCCTTCTGAGCTTTGGTGACAGTGCCAATAAGAACATAACACTTTTAAAGATCAAAGATGATGTATGACCTTATTTGCATTCCTCACATGCAGCAGATTTTCAGGAAATATCTGTCAATTAATAGATCTAGTCTAAACACCTCTTTTTAGGAAGCACTAAGGTGTCTAAAGCATCTAGAATACTTACTGTGCTGGCTTCTTAATTTTTGAAGTCCCAGGGACAATGACTATTTCAACATTTATCACAACTTATATCTGTAACCACCTTCCCACAGATAATCACACTTTTCAATTACATATAATCTGAGAATATTCCTGATTATGAATGTCCCCAACTCTATATAACCTATCATCTCACTGTGTAACATTAGACAATCATATAATTGCTGTAGGACTCAGTTTCCATATACGTAAAATGGGATGACAGTTATACATGCTAACTTTTCCAAATAACTAGTTAAACAAGACTAGAACCTGGCTCAAAATCTGGTGCTCTTTTAAAAGTGTTTTATTTATTATTTTTATTTTATGTGTATGAGTGTATTGTCTACATGGCTGTATGTGCACCCATGGTGTGCAACGCCCATGAAAGTCAGAAGAGAGTGTCAGATTCTCTGAAACTGGAGTTACAGGTGTTTGTTAGCCACCATGTGGGTGCTAGGAATTGAATCCAGGTCCTCTGCAAGAGCAGCTAGTACTCTTAACCACTGAGCAATCTCTCCAGTTCCAAAATCCAGTGTTCTTAAAAGTCAAAGACTGGCAAAGACAAAGAAGGTTACAAATAGGCAAGGGAGGCCAGATAACCTCATCATCACCAGCACATCTAAAACATGAGGTAGCCGCCCTGACTGCAGATTTTCTGAGCTCTTTCCTAAGGCTTTCAGCTTCCTTAGATTTTTTCCACTGATCTTTTCCTTCCCTTCAGAACCTCAGTTTACATTCTTATAAACAAAGGATTTGTCCCATGGGACACAGGAAAATGAGATGTACAGATACCACTATCAGCCCCCCAAATGATTCAATTATCAGCACAGTATTCTTTTTAAGAATATTTTTACTGGGGGCTGTAGAGATGGCTCAGTGGTTGAGAACACTGGCTGTTCTTGCAGAAAACCTGTGTTCGAATCCCAGAACCTACATGGCAGTTAACAACCTTCCGTAACTCCAATTCCAGGGTATCCAACAGCCTCTTCTGTCCTCCATGGGCATTTCACAACAAGGGTTCACTTATATACATGCAGGCAATACATGCATACACATGAAAAATAAAAACAGTAAAATATTTTTTAAATATTTTTGTCGATTCTTTAAGAATTTCATACAATGCAGTTTGATCATATTTAGACCGCCTCCCCTATGTATATCCCCCCTCATACTTCCTTTGCCTGGTTTCATGTACTCTATTGTGTTTTTAAGGCCTATTGAGTCTAATTTGTTTCCTCAAATGCTCCTGAGTCACCACAATATTCTTGATCTTCCAACACTTGGGATAAATTTATCACTATAACTTTATAGAAAAATATATGGTTTTTTTAAATTTTGTTTTTGCCTTTTGTATCAGCATTGTAACGGACATAGTGCAAACTAAATCTTAACAGGATCTCCTTGCCTCATTATTAGAGAGGAAATATCTAGAAAAATGAAACTGCATTTCCAAAGAAATAAAAAATGAAATAGGATATACTCACACTATGAAATACTATAGACACATAGGATATATCCATACAATGAACTGCTACAAAAATAACTAGATAAATCTGTGTTACTGACATGATATTTTAATACCTGCTTTCACTTTTTTTTTGAACAAGGGAAAAACCACAGTTATTGTCTTAGTTACTTTCTATTGCTGTGATAAAAACACTGACCAAAACCAACTTGGGTAGGAAAGGGTACATGTTTATTACAGATGCAAATTTTACCTTGAATAATTTTGATCCATAGTTGACTGAATGAACATATGTGGAATCCACTAATATCCGAGCTGCCTGTATTCTGAATGTGCAAACCCTTGGCCAAGGATTCTAACACAAGTGTTTTATTTGGGATGAGATCCCTAAAAATATAGGGACAGAAGAGATAAGATGGGGAAGAGGAGGAAGTCAATCAAAAATATGTTTTTTTTCCAAAGGTTACCACTGTGAAAAACTAGTGCTTAATTCCTCTGGAGACCTCTGGGGATACTGTAGAACACACTTTAGAATTATTCTACCTGAAAAGGGAAAGAGCAAAGATATTATATAGAAGTACTCAGTAACTGGTCAAGGGTTGGTCCTGGGGCATCTTAAATCCCTGGCACTGATTGCTTGTTACATGCAAACAACATGCTCTTGTTACTGGAGAAAACCTCAAATAAAGAGTCACATTTGTTGGTAGACATCAGACCAGGATGTTCAGAATTGATAAGTGCCAAGAGTATTTACTAGGGTATGCCTTCGTATGTTTTGCCTGAAAGCACATAGAAAAGTTGGAAGATGTGTAGTAGACTCTTTACAGAAACTTCCTATCTAATTATTCTTCAAGACAGCTCATGGTCACCTTCCTCCATGTAATCTTCCTCCACTGCTGATAGCTAGATGCCACTTCAAGGCTCTGATCACAAAGACAAAACTCACATTCATCTCCTTAAAAGCCACCATGGCATTTTTTCTCTGTATGCAAGGCACATTTCTCAGTGGTGGATATCTATCAGGATAGCATTTCTCCAACCATGATGAAACTTGACTGATGAAAGAGATACTTTCTTATTCCCCTCTAGGAATCTAGAGCTCTCACTTTTTATTGAGCTTTTAAAATTTCATACAACATTTCCCACTCAAATTCAGACTCCCTACCCCAGCCATGCCTCCCCAATCCTCTCACAGAACCCTGTGTGTTCTGATGTACATGCTGAGCCCTATTCATTCAGGTATTTGTACCCAAATGTCCTTCAGTGTAAATGCATCCACTGGAGTCTAGTCAGCTCACCCAGTGGCTGTATGTAAGTCATACTCAGCAACAATCAGTCTCAAATAGTTCTCAATCTAGTGCTGGCCCACCACTATTTCTCACCTCCCCTTTGGGCCCTTGTTTAATTGAGCTGACATGAGTTCCAAGCTTGACACCACCACTGCCACAGGCTTACATGAGCAAGCCTCCAGTGGCCTGGAAGCCTCCACTTCCCTGTGTTCATGAAGCATCCCTGGCTCTTACAATCTTTCTGCCTTCTCTTCCACAATGGTCCCTGAGCTGTGAGTGGGTAAGGTTCCATATAGGAGTATCCTTCCTACACTCTACAGTCTCTTATTGTCCAAAATTTAGCCAGTTGTGGTTTTCTGTGTGCATCCCACTCTGATGTACATGGAAGCCTCACTGGTGAGAGTTGAGGGATGTATTAGCCCTCTCTGTAGGGCTTTTAACATGAATGCATGTTGGATTCTGTCAAATGCCTTTTCTGCATCTATTGAGATGACCATGTGGTTTTTGTATTTAAGTCCATTTATATGTTTTATTACATTTATTGACTTATGTATGTTGAACCATCCCTGCATCTCTGGAATAAAGCCGACTTGATCAAGGTGGATGATCTTTTTGATGTGTGTCTGTATGCAGTTTGCAAGTATTTTGTTGCGTATCTTTGTATCTGTGTTCATTAAGGATACGGGTCTATAAGCTTTCTTTTTTGTTGTATCCTTACCTGGTTTTGTTATTAGAGTGATACCAGCTTCATAGAAAGAGTTTGGGAGTTCTCCCTCTGTTTCTGTCTTTTTTAATAATTTAATCAGTACTGGCTGTAGATTTTCTTTGAATGTCTGGTAGAATTCTACTGTGGCTCCATCTGGGCCTGGGCTTTTTTTAGTTGGAAGATTTTGTATTACTGTTTCAATTTCCTTATTTGTTACGGGTCTTTTTAGGTTGTTGATCTTCTCTTGGTTTAACTTTGGTGGTAGCCACCATGAATTTAGAAATTCATCCATTTCTTTTACATTTTCAAATTTGCTGGAGTAGAGATTTTTAAAATATTCCCTTACAATGTTTTGGATTTTTTGGAGTCTGTTGTAATGTTTCCCCTTCGTCTCTGATTTTGTTGATTTGGATTTGCTCTTTCTTTCTTTTGGTTAACTGGGCTAAGGGTCTGTCTATCTCGTTTAACTTTTCAAGAACCAGCTCTTAGATTCATTGATTTTTTTATATTGTTTTTTTTCTATTTCATTAATTTCTGCTCTAAGTTTTGTTATTTCTCTCATCTACTAGGTTTGGAGTTGGTTTGTTGTTGCCTTTCCAGAGTCTTGAGATGTACTCTCAAGTCCTTTACATGTGCTCTTTCTGATTTTTTAATGTAGACACTAAGAGCTATAAACTTCCCTCTTAGGACTGCTTTTTGGGCATCCCAGAGGTTATCTTGTGTTGTGTTCTTGTTTTCATTCTGTTCTAGGAATACTTTCATTACTTTCTTATTTTCTTCTTTGGCCCATTCATGATTCAGGAGTATGTTGTTTGATCTCTATGAGTTTGTGTATTTACTCGAGCTTCTTTCACTGTTGATTATAAGCTTTATTGCACTGTGGTCCGATAGCAGGCATGGAATTATTTCAGTTTTTTGTATTTGTTGAGATTTGTTTTGTGTCCCAGAATGTGGTTAATTTTAGAATAACTTGCATGAGCTGCTGCTTAGAAAGTGTATTCTTTGGTGATTGGGTGGAATATTCTGTATATATCTGTTAGGTTCATTTCATGTGATATGCCATTTAATTCAGATATCTCTCTGTTTATTCTTTGTCCAGTTGAACTGTCTATTGAAGAAAGTGGAGTATTAAAGTTGCCCACTATCACTGAGTTGGTGTCCATTTCTGTTATATAGTCCTGGACTACTGATTTTATGAAATTGGGTGCTCCAGAATTTGGTGCATAAATGTTCATGACTGTAATACCTTCTTAGTCAATTGTTCCTTTGATTAGAATTAAGCAACCCTCCTTATCTCTTCTGATGATTTTTAATTTGAAGTCTATTTTGTCAGATATTAAAATGGCAACACCTGCTTGCTTCTTAGGGCAATTTGCTTGTAATATTTGTTCCAGCCTTTCACCCTAAGATAGTGTCTGTCCTTGAAGGTGAGATAAGTTTCTTGAAAACAGCAAAAAGATGGGTTTTTTCTCTTGATCCATTGCACCAGCCTGTGTCTTTTGACAGGGGAGTTGAGGCCATTGGTATTTAGTGTTATTATTGAAAGGTGTGTATTATGTACTGCCATTTTAATTTCTTTGAATTTGTGGCCCTATTTTGTGTTTCCATAGTGTTTCCTTTTTATTTTCTTTCTGTAGCCTCATGGGCACACTCATTCCTTTCTTCTGTCCTTTGTATTGCTTCAACTATTCTCTGTAGTGCTGGTTTGGAAGACATGAATTCTTTCACCTTATTTGTGTCATGGAAATTTTTTCTGTTCCCTTTTGATCTTGTTGGATAGTTTTGCTAGATAAAGTTTTCAGGGTTGGCATCCATGGTTGTTTATAACTGGGAATACTTTGTTCCATACTCTTCTGGCTTTCATAGTTTACATTGAAAAGTCTCTAGAAGCTTTCAGTACCCTCTCTTTTTTCTGTACATTTAATGTTTTTACTATGATATG
>NW_008330152.1:4020623-4027901 GCF_000622305.1 Nannospalax galili | reverse complement strand
GTTCGATGCCATTGGTTTGAGTTTCTTCTCCTTCCTATATGCCTATAATACGTAGATTTGGTCATTTCATGTTGTCCCACATTTCCTGAATATTCCATTCCTGTGGGGGTTTGGGGTTTTGTTGTTGTTGTTGTTGTTGTTGTTTTGAATTTTGCATAATCTTTGCTTAAGAAGTCTAGATCTTCAACTTTATCCTCCATTCTTGATATTCTGTTTTCCATTTCATTCACTCTGCTTGTGAGACTTTCTTCAGTTGTTTCTAATTGGTTTATTGAGTCTTTCAGTCCCGTGTTCATTTCCATTTGGGTTTTTGTCACTATTTCTATCTCTTTAGTGAATTTGCTTCTCAAGTTATGAATTATTTTTTGATAGTTCATTAAGCCAAGCCGCACATTTGTATATTCTTGGGCTTCTGTCAAAAGTTTATGCCTTTCCTCTTGAGTTCTTTGAGTTTTTTGTGTTTTTTTGAAGTTCTTTGATCATGTTTATAATTGTTCTTTTAAATTCTGTGTCCTGGGGTTCTACAGGGTGGTTCTTAATGCTGTGCACTTCTGTAGGACTCATGGGTTTTGTTGGGGATATACTTTCCTGATTTTTCATATTGTTTATGTTTTTACATTGTTGTCTGGGCATATGGATGCTCTTTGTTGGTTATGTGTTCAACAGGAACTTCTACTCTGTCTTCATTTAATTTAATTTTGGTTCTGTTAATATGGTTTATGTAGCTTACTTTTTGTTTAGGTATGGAAGACAAATTGGTGGATATTTCAAGTTCTTGCTGGGTGTTAGACTGGCCAGAGTTCTGACTGAGCAGATCTGCCTGCCTGATCAGGATGCTGGGAAGTTGGCACTGCCAGGGGGGTAGGGTGTTTAGTTAATCAGGTTTGGGAAGCTAGTTCTTGGACCTGAAGTGAAGGAATTGGAGGCCGCCTATGAGAGAGACCAGCAGGGGACAGGGTTGTGGTAGGTGAGAGGAATGGGGTAGGGAGGCAGTGAGCTGTATCTGACTTACCAGAGTCCTGGCTGAGCAGGTGTGTCTGCCTGATTCAGAGGTTGAGAAGTTGGCGGTGAAGGGACTACCTGGGTAAGGACTTAGGGTGTTTAGTTAATCTGGTTTGGGAAGCTAGTCTGGGTCATGAGATGAAGGAATTGGAGACTACCTGTGAGAGAGGCCAGCAGGGGACAGGGTGAGGGTGGATGAGAGAAAATCAGTTTCCTTTTTTGAGTTTAGGTCTGTTTCTGTTTGTATACTTTATATGCCTTTGTTGTTTTCTTACTGGGTGTGAAAAGCTGGTTGGTCTAGGCTTCAGGGTCTCACTTTAGATTTTATATTGGAGGGACCTTATGGCTTTAGTCCAGATGTTCAGGAGTTCCCACTGAGGCCCAAGTCGGAAAAGGATCAGATGGTCTCAGGCTTCCTCCTAAGTTCTGGGTTGTTCTAGTCAGCAGGCACAGTACAATTTGGGAGGCTTACTAAGTAGAGGTGGGATTCAGGCACTCTCAGATAGTCAAAGGAGGGGGCTGGTCTCAGGAATCCCAGACAGATTGGGGGTAAGAACAGCTGGGGTAGAAGCCTGGTCTCAAGTGTGCAAAGGCAAGTTGGGGGTGAGGGCAGGCTGGGAGGTCTCTAGACAAGTAGACAGAAGAATTGTGTTGGTCTGGGTGCAAAGCAGTAGGGGGATCTGGGCCAAGAGGGTAGTCCGGAGGTTTGGGGTGCCAAGAGAAGAAGCAGGCCTGTGCCCAAGGCTAGAAGGAGAACAGGATGTCTCACTTTTATTTTTTAAGCAATTTCTGTCAATCAAAAAATTAAGATCCACAGACCTCTGTTTGTTTCATCCTACACTAACCCTTCACCTCCATCTGTCTATCATTTTCTATAACAAACCTCAATAAGTTGGCCACAATGTACCTTACGCATCTGGTTAGGACTAAAACAATCATTCATATAACAAGGGTCTCTGATTCCTTGTATTATGCCCTCTACCCAGAGTTTCATATCAATCAGTCACATTTCGTGGGCATGAAGCATTGTAAGTCAGTTCTTGCCACATTCCACGTGACTCACCAGAATATATGTGGAGAATCAGGCTGGTTTTTTAAGTTAATAGCTGAAAGAAACATTGTCTGAAACATTCTTCAGACATTCATTTTTAAAATGTAGCTAAACAAAAGATGAAAATAGGAAGTCTCGAACTAGAGACAAGTCTTGTTTGTCTTGGTTTTCTCTGCGTACTAGTTTGTTCATTCATTTGTCCAACTATTTATTCAGGGTTGGTGATGAGCCAGACACTATAATAAGCATTTTTCTAACTCTTGGTACATACAAGGACATGGGCCAAACTAGAGAACAACTTGAAAGAGGCACTTTCTGGACTAACTTCTCTGCCACACTGATCTATCCCTTGGCCTGCTAATTTTCCTCTAACTTAACCTGCTCCTGTGTTTCTCAACCATGTTCTTAGGTCTATATCCCAAAACCCAGATCCCAGAGGGCAGGGTGTGCTCTACAGCTGAAGGCCTTGCCCGTGTGCTTGTTCCCTATACAGTCTCGCATCAAAAATTGCAGTCAGCCCATTCCAGCTTCACCACTCTTTCACCATCACTGGTGAGACAGAGTTTAATCTTAAGATCACTGGAGCTCCTAGCCTCACCCTTCCTTATCTTGTAAAATACAAATAAAATTTCTTTTCACAAGTAACAGAGCAGCCCACACAGGCCAATAGTGAACCTGCTTCTAAGACAGATACATTTCCTTTATGGAAAAATAAAACCCACAAAAGGAATAAGAAGTGAGCACAGATTGAAATCTGGGGCCCTGAGCTAAAGCATCGGGTCCCCCAATGTGTGATTTATTATAGAACATACACCAGAGATACTTAGTTGAACCATGAAAGGCTTTATCTCCTCCGGCTTTGTAACAATATGATTGAAATAACACCCCGTAGTGTGAAAAGATCTATTAATCCATACAGCCTGTATATCACATCTTGTAGTCAAACATGTATTTGTGAGTTAGGACAAAATAGTACCTACAAATACTTTATTCTAAAGGGACAGTTTCTTTCACTAGAATTGCTTCCTAAACAGGAGATTGGAACTAAAGAATGAAAATTGATATAATTTTCTACTCTTTGTGAAGAAACATTTAATTTGACATCTTTTATCCAGTGGAAATCTGGTACTAATTGCTGCTCATTATTGACTCTTTCTTTGATGCACCCCACCCATGGCTACACTCTGAATTACACCTCTCATTTCCCTAAGAAGAAGGTTGCAGGTAGATAATGAAAAAAATAATTACCCTGGTTAAAGGGTAACATTAAACTGAAGGCTGATTTTAAGTGACTGTAGCTGTGAATTAAGCAAGAATAACCAAGCAACACTCTCTTAAGACCCTTCCTTCAGTACTACACACATTCAAACCATGGCTTACTAGAAAGGTGGAGAAAATAACTTCAAGATAATTCTACCTTGTATTATTTTTCCAAAACAGCCCTAGGTAAAGTTTCCATATAACAAATAGATTTACAAGGGAGACCTGGGCTCCAAAAACACAGATGTGCAAATAAAACTATATAATTTTCCAAAAGTAAAAATGACACCTAACTTTGAACCTCTATATCAATTAGGCTCTCAGTCATGAGAATGTTGCCTCTTTCTGACTCCTGGAAGATGTCCAAACTCCCCTAGGGATGTGAGGCAGTACTTCAAGATCCAGGACAACCTTATGGTCTTTAATCCATGTTCACTATCTCTTCCTGGAATGAAGATCTGCTATGTCTGTGCCCCACTTCCTTTACAGACCTCCTAACCATGTCCCTCCCAGGCATTTTCATTACCCCAGCACTGTGAAATCCAGGACCATGTGCCTTCATTACACATGATACCCATACCATTTCTGAAAATGTAGCTCCCTGAGTAGATAAAAGGATGGGTAAAAAATTATGAAAGCAAGTATAGTAGAATATTAGCAGTAAATACCTAGGCAGTGAGTAATGAGAATTCACTGTAAAACTTTATCAATTTGGCCATCTGTCTGAAATATTTCATAATAAATTGTGAAGAAAATAGAACTCTCTCCCTAATCTGTAACACTCCATGTAGTGGCTTTGAAAACCAAGAGCCTAAAAGGAAGTAGAGCACAGTGAGTTGCTTAGCTCTGTGACATAAATCTCCTTGAGACGGGAAATGAACTGGCTAGCAAACCTCCTTGGAATCCAAGAGGTAAAAATGGAACAAGAACAAAGCACAATTTTAAATCTCAGCGGATTCCTCTATCACACATAGTAAATGATGGAGAGCTGAACCAGGTGTGACTATCCACACATATATTCCTCATTATAACCCCTTTCTGCATCTGTTTGTCCATATAACACAGTCAACTTGATTAGGAATGAAGCAACAGTTAACTCTCCTCACTTTCACATCTCACATCTCAAACACAAAAGATGAATTCTTGGCATCAGGATACATACAATGAAGATATTTCAAAATTTTCATGATCTCGAAGACACTATCAATTAGATCTTCAGCTCTAAAATATCCTGTGAATTGATAATAGGCTGAATTGAAAAGATACTGATGTTGTTCTGAATGCTTGGAATGCTGAGCTCCAGCAGTCTTTCTTTTGCTTTACTCATCATGAATGAAAAGCTCTGAACAGCCAAAGAATAGGTAAAAGTCAAAAGTTTCTTACCTAGGGGCTGGAGAGATGGCTCCACAGTTAAGAGCACTGGCTATTCTTGCAGAAGATCCAAGTTTGATTCCCAGCACCCACATAGCAGCTAACAACCCAAATAACCGTCTGTAACTTCAGTTCCAGGAGATCCAATGCCTTCTTCTGTCCTCCACAGGAACTGTATGACACAGGTGCACTTACACACATGCAGGCATAGCATTCATACATATAAAATAAAAAAAATTAAATTTTTATCTAAATAAAGTTTTTATCTATTATCACATGACATGACAATGATTGGAAGGATTTTCATCAAATCTGGAAGGAAAGTTTTGACTTACCTGATAAAAGCTACATTGAGTAGTATGTGGGAAATGGATATTGACTTGCCCATTAGACTCCATCATTTGCAATGGTTTGGATATTACTTGGTTATTAATACTCAAATTTCTTACTTGAGCGTCCCCCTGAGGCCACTGTAATCAAAAGCTTGATCTTCAAGATGACACTATTAGAATGTGCTTGGATTTTTAGAGGGGAGGCATAATGGCAGGCACTCAAGTCATTGGAGGTACACCCTCATCCCCAATCATGCAGATATAAAGCCTTTTGCAAGTCCACACACTGACACTATGAAGTGCCACCATCCACTGCCCTCAGTAGAACTAAGTTGATACAGGCACCATGCTCTTAAAATTCCAAAACTATAAGCTAATAAACAAACCCTTTCTCTTTAAAAATTAATTGCCTCTGGCATTTCCTTATAGGACTGTAAAACTGATTAAGACAATGAGAGTGTTCTCTAGAGCAGGTAAAGCTGACGCATACATAGCAAGGTACCCATGAGACTACCAAGACAAGAAACACCTGAAAAAGATGGATTTTAACTTTGCATCCTTAATTGAAATTGTGATCTGAGAACACTGAATGGTGATTACTATGTTTCTCACCAGGCAACTGTAAGATGCTCTGTGATGAGTTGCAGCAGGAATTAATTTAATTATCTCAAAGTGATAAGCAATTCTCCCGAGTAATATTGGGAGACTGGGTGGTTAATACGACCAAATAAGACTGTAGTTAGACTAGCAATGATATAATTGTAGCATACAGAAAAGGTGTTCAAACTTGGATAGATACTATAGCAGGCATCATCGTCATTATCATCATCACCATAATCATCAAATCCTGGGATGAAACATCCCAACAATTCCAAGAACATGAATTTAGATACAAACTGTCATCACAGTCTGACTGGCCCATCACCTAGAAAGACAACACACTTTTCTATTTCAACCTTAATTCTCCTCCTCTCTTCCAAGACTCAACACCTGGCTTATTTTCAGTTCCAGCATTGCTTCTTGATTGAACCAAATTTTTCAAATCAAAGAAGGGAAACTGACCTAGAGAAGAATAAATAATGGGCACACTATCAAAGTTTCCCAGTGTTGAGCTGACATGGTAAGGTTTGTATTGTGATAAAATGAATATTGAACTGTTTAAGTTCTTCCTCTCTGAGCAGGAAGAGACAGGATGACATCACAAAATGTTTGATTATTAAGGTAAACAAATACTTCATATTACAATTAAAAGCACAATGGGGATGCCAGAGCGATAATTCCAAGGCTAGAAGCACATACTACTCTTGCAGAGGCTCCAAGTTCACTTTCCAGCACCAACTTCATGGAGTTCACAATCACCTGTAACTCCAACTTCAAAGGACTGATACCCAGCTCTGGACTCCACTGGTACCTGCGCTCACATGAATACACATATACATATCATTAAATAATAATTAAAATAAATCTTTAAAGCACAATAAAAAGTATCCCAAAACCTTTTGAAATGGCTATTTTTAAATATAGTAAATGTTAGGAAGAATGTAAAGAAAAGGAAACCCAAGTATACTATTGGTAGACATGCAAATTAATACATCTGTTATGGAGAACAACATGGATATTCCTTTAAAAATAAAAAAACAGAACAAGTACATGCCTTAGCTATCATACTTCTGAGTTTAGACCCAAACAGAAATGAAATCAGTAACATGAAAGAAATATCTGCATTCCTAGGTACACTGCAGCATTACTCACAATAGTCAATCACAGTAGCAACCTATCCATCAACAGATGAATAAAGAAAATGTAGCAGATACACAAGGGAGTACAACACAGCCATAAAAAGAAAAAAATTCCTATTGTTTGCAACAACATGGATGAATCTGGAGCACATTATGCTAAGCAAAATAAGCCAATCACAGAAATAAATCAGTGAGATTCTGCATGAATTCACTTGTGAAATCTAAAATGGTCAAAGTTACAGAAGTAGAAAAGTGATAGAGGGTACCAAGGGATGAAAAGAAGGAGGACAAGTAAAAGGCAAATATTGTTCAAGGGGTAGCAAGTTTCAGCTAGACAGGAGGAATAAGATTTACTGATCCAGTGTATGAAATGATGACCACAGTTAATAATGTATATTTCAAAATTGCTGGAAGAGTATCTCAATGTTCTCCCTATAAAAATTAAGTATGTGAGGTTAGTTAGCTTGATTCAATCACTCTTCAGCGTATGCCTATATATATATATATGTTTATAGATATATAT
>NW_008330152.1:4012475-4020465 GCF_000622305.1 Nannospalax galili | reverse complement strand
TATAACATATAACACATTGTACCACTTAAGTATATACAATCATTGTTTGTAAGGTTATATGTGATTATTGTTTGCAATTTTAAAATAGAGAAATAGTTATAGTAAATAAATATGCATATATAAAGAGGCTTATATAAATAAAGGCCTTGGTGATAATCAATATTCCTCTTTCCCAGCTTCCTCCCTTGAAACAGGCTTGCTTAAAAGTATAACACATTGTACCACTTAAGTATATACAATCATTGTTTGTAAGGTTATATGTGATTATTGTTTGCAATTTTAAAATAGAGAAATAGTTATAGTAAATAAATATGCATATATAAAGAGGCTTATATAAATAAAGGCCTTGGTGATAATCAATATTCCTCTTTCCCAGCTTCCTCCCTTGAAACAGGCTTGCTTAAAAGACTTAGAACTGATACACACAGAAGTATTTTTAAGACACTTAGGCCAATTCACATACAGTCTTTAAACTCAAGAACTTAGTGTGGTAGAGTAATTTCTATGAATAAGATGTGAGGTATTGCAGATGAGTGGCTAAGTGTAGGTTTTGGAATAAAACAGGTTTGAATCCTCTCTGTATGCAAATCCTTAGGCAAGATACTTTTTTTAAAACACATGAGGGTGAAATTAGAGTAGCTTCTAGATACAGAAGTGAGTTTTGTACAGAGTATTTTATGATCCTGTATGAAGTCTATATCCACTTAGCATCTCAGGATACACATTTAGGCTGTCTTCCTGCCTACAATTCAGTTGTGTTTACTTCCATCCGTAGAGAACTCTGTAAGCCAACAGAACATGAACTAGAAGGTGAAAACTTCTGCCCCCAGATCAGTGAGAATCTTAGACACAATAATTTACAATTATAGGGAAGATTTGTCACTGTGAGAATGCTTCAACTAGGGGCTGGAGAGATGCCTCAGTGGTTAAGAGCACTGTCTGCTCTTACAGAACACCCGAGTTTGATTCCCAGCACCCACATGGCAGCTAACAAACTATCATAACTCCAGTTCTAGAGGATCCAACACCATCTTCTGACCTCTGTGGGCATTGCATGACTTGGGTGCACCTATATGCATGCAGCCAATATACTCATACATATAAAAAAATAAAATAAAACTTAGAAAAGAACAAAGTCACTAGGAACACAGCTTCTCAGTTCTTCTGTATGGGTTAGGGTACTCTTGGGAGAATAAGCCAGTATTCATTCAGCTGCAACTAGTGGATCAAACCCTAGATATAAACTACAGTAAAAAACGAAAAACAAGAACTACTTTAACATCAACTACAAGATTTCACCTTTTCAGGGAAGAAGTCCCCAGTTTCTCATGGACGCAAGACTACAGTCTTTAAAACTCAACATTAATCAATCTGTTTATCTCAGATTAAGCCACTGAACAAAGTCACTAGGAACACAGCTAGTTAATTCCTCTCTCTGGGTTAGGATATTCTTGGGATAATAAGCCAGGATTCATTTGGCTGCAAGCTACACTCCCAGCATCAACCTAGTGAGCACTCGATGCCTTGAGTGGATGAATGAATGAATAAAATGTATTACACTACCATTTTATGCTTTCAAAAAACTATACTCAGTATACAATATAACAATAAGCAATCCAGAACTCTGAGGGCATACAATGGCTCACATATGCATACTCACAAAAAAAAAATCACAGGACAAATATCTTTGAGGCCAAAACCTAAAACTACAGTCCCATTTCAGTGTTGGAGTCCACTAGATGGATCATGATCTCCTGGTGCTGATGACCACGCCTATGGCACTGTTCTGCTTTCTAACCAGGAGTCACACTGTGACAAAGCTGAGCCTCTCACTTTCACTCTACATCTGTGGCTCCTTCTGTTACTGGTGAATCCATTGAACAGGAACCCATCCTGGCTGGCACCCCAGTGTGTCTCCGCCTTGCCCTGGGCTCTCCACATGGGTAGCACATCCACCTGGCAGGATTAGAGGAGGGGAGCCTGCCAGGAGATAAAGAAAAACCTTTTGTAAATATCTAATGTTGCCTGTCCGGTCATAAAGCTGAAGAGCCCCTGCCTTACATCACCACTGTGATTTTACATAAATGACATTCAGGCTGGCTACAAAACCCCATGTGAGTCTCAACAGTAAAGGGCCTCTGGGTAATTCACCAGCTGGCTAGCTGATTTTAGCACAGTTAGTAAAACACTACGTTAACATTTAGCTTTTGTGTGTAGAACAAGCTGTGCAGTAAATTTTTCTAAATGTTACTGAAATATATTACCTGCAAATTATGGGCTAAGCTGAGATGGCAACAGGAAAAGCCTCTGTTCTCAGAAAGCCCAGATTCTAAGACAAACTTCATATGCATTTGGAGAATGCAAACAGGAAAAAGTTCTTAATGGGTGATGGGTATGCCTATTAAATGTTTGCTGCCTAGAAACCCCTTTATTAGGAGCCAGGTAGTTTGAGGAGCATCAAACTCAGCTTTTCCTACATTGTGAGCTAGGAAATTTTGCATCAGAATCTGCCCTCAGGATTCTGATGCTCTATTTGCTGCTATCAAACCCATCCAAAGTCTTCAGTGTGTACCTGATTCTGTGATGTTCATGAAGCCTCTTAACACAAACACTTAAAATTTCTGCCTGGCATCTTTTGGGTCTCAAAGTAAATGCTTCAGCTGAGCCCTAGCAAACTGTAAGTAGGGACCAATTAGCATCTCCAGAGTCAGTTCTTAACCGGATACAGAGTGAAACTGGGAAGCAATTTATTCCAACTTTATTGCCCCACAAGTGGGGATAAAACTAAAACTTACCTGCCCTCTAGTGTCTCAGAGTTCCAGTCATCTACTTTGGTAACTGGCTCATACACATACCCCTCAACCCAAGATGAGATTGTGTCCTGATAAGATGAAAACATGTTAAGTCAAAATGCATTCAACACAGTTAACCTACGACACATTGTAGCTTGGTGCCATCACCTTCACAATGGTAGGGCTGACTGGGCCCTGAAGTCACTGACACTACCCAGCAGAGTCAGACAGCATTAGACCATAGAGCACTGGTCTAAGAGAGCAAAAATCAATGAACTGTGGTTTCTACTGAATGTGCATTATTTTTTCAACCATTATAAAAATCAAAAACATGGGTTGGAGGGATGATTCAGAGGTAAGAGTGCTTGCTGTTCTTCCAGAGGACTTGAGTTTGGTTCCCTGCTTCCATGTAAGATGGCTCATAACTGCCTGGAACTCCAGCTCTAAGGGATCTAATGCTATCTTCTGGCCTCCACACACACACACACAAACACATAGATATACATACATACACATAAGTAAAAGTAATAAAAAATAAATACTGAAAAATAAAAAAGCATGTGACTTAAGCCATGATAAGTAGGAATCATTTGTATTTTCTGCTGTCTCCTTGTCCATCTCTTATCAATGCTTCCTGGGATCTCTACTTCCCTTAACAGGCTACCTGATCTCTATCTACACCACTGACCTAGAGTCAGCTGCCTAAGCACTCCACCCTAAAACAGACCCCTCTCTTCTCTTTGAATGTAACTCTCACCACTTCAACACAAATAATTTTTGAAGTCTACTATGTGCCAATTCTTCTGATAAGTCCTTCAGGCTCCCCTCTAAACATTGACTAATTGTTTAGGTAATTAATTAAACCAACTTTTTATGTCATAAAGTCCTCAAATTCATCATGTTGAGGTGTGACTGATGTAAAGGGGAAAAAAATGAGTGTTAACCCCAGTAGACCAATGGTGGCTGAAGGAACAACAGACAGAGTTCTGGTCCTAAGCCAGATGAGACCTGGCTTCTGCATTCTACAGAAATACCTATTTGCTTGAATTTTCACAAAAGTGGCCCTGAACGCCATTACCTTGGTACACTTTCTGTTACTATAACAAAATATATGAAACTCACTTATTTTCAAAAGAGGTATATATTGGCTTACACTTCTGGAAGCCGGGAAGTCCAAGAACACAAAACCAGCATCGATTTCACATCTGGTGAGGACTTCATGTTGCTTTAATTTCTGGCAAGAAACCATAAGGGCAAAATCCTGAGACTGGCTTTGTTTTATAATAACCCATTCCTAAAGTTACTGTTCCAATACCTCATGAGTAAGAGGTCAAAAGTGAAAAGAATCTATTCATGAATATTCTTCCCCAAGACCCAAACATTTTTCAGTAGACCCCATCTCCCAACAGTACCCAAAAGGTACCCAAGCCACAACATGACTTTTGGTGGAACAATATTCAAAGCAGAGAAGATAGGACGGGGGCATGCGAAAGGATGCATGGGGAAGTGAGCAGTATCCCTGCAGTGGGGGCTGCCTTCTAGCACTGCTGCTGAAGACTTACAGGTCAGAGAACTCCTGGAGCAGTAGCCATGGCAGAAGATAATAGGACGACTTTGGCCTTGTGACTGTAGGCACGAATAGGCAGAGGTGCAGATGTTAGGAAACGTCAAGCAAGACCGGGGAGGGAGAAGAAAACTAATGGGACCTTCTTTATCAAGAGAAGCAGCTTCCAGACAAGACAGAAATATCTTCACAAATAAACACTAGGAAGGGAAACCCAGAAATATTTTTTCACTTTTAATTCTCTTCAGGTGGATTATCTAGCTTGTGGAGGGCCAATAGCAAAGCCCTTATCTATTCTGACTTCCCTCTCATACCCACTGTGTGTACCTACCTGGTGACTTCCCTGAACATGGACTGAAAGATATTCAGGAAACACAAAGCCATTTTAAGGTAAACCTGATGAGGAGATAAAGCTATTTTCATTTATGCAAAACTCAGGAGAATTTATTTCTGGTTAGTCTCAGTAGTTTTGCTAAAAGATACACACTAGATGGGGAAGGGTGGCCACCTTGCCCAAGCTTCCCATCCACATATGACAGCAAAGAGGCAGCTAGAGAAATTCAGAAGCTACAGTACATACATACATACATACATACATACATACATACATACATACGTACGTACATACACACATACAGAAAGAGAGGGGGCATGGGACAACAGGGGAATTTCAGTTTAGTAAATTTTACCCTTTATTACTAAAAACATGATTTAGCTGTCCTGCTGATGTTTTTAAAGCCAACTCTTCTAACAAAAAATATACAGAAAGGAGGTGCAATGTTATTTAGGAATTCTGATCTAAAAGTAGGAAAGACTTTGATTCAAAATCCGGCTTTGCCATTATCTTTCTATGTGACCATGGATTGGTTCATTGCCACTTTTATTATTTTATTAGCTTTTAAAAAATCAATAGTGCCGGGCGTAGTGGCGCATGCCTTTAATCCCAGTACTCGGGAGGCAGAGGCAGGCAGATCTCTGTGAGTTCAAGGCCAGCCTGGTCTACATAGTGAGTTCCAGGACAGCTGGGGCTATAGGGAGACCCTGTCTCAAAAAGACAAAAAAAATCAATAGTAATAGGATATGCTACCCAAAGTACTCTCTGAAAGATCAAGTAAAATAATAAATGTAAGGACTTAGTAAGTACCTATTAACTTACTATTACTTCTATAACAAATTACAATAAATTTAATGGCTTAGAATGACACATTTATATCCTCTAGTTCTGGAAGTCAATAGTCCAAAATGGGTCTTACAACTCTAAAATCAAGGGGAGATCAATTTCTTGCCTCTTCCAGCATCCACATGCCACCTGCAGTTTTTTGACTCAGTCCACATCACTCTAATCTCTGATTTCATTATTATGTCTACTTCTTTAACTCTGATCCTCCTCCCTCTCTCATATGGTTCTTTTGTATTATTATTATTATTATTATTATTATTATTATTATTCCCACCCAGATACTCTAGGATCTCTTCTTCTTATAAGAATCTTAATTTAATCACACTTCAAAGACCTTTTTGTAATGTAAAATAACATGG
Organism: Nannospalax galili; assembly: GCF_000622305.1. Lineage (NCBI taxonomy): Eukaryota > Metazoa > Chordata > Mammalia > Rodentia > Spalacidae > Nannospalax > Nannospalax galili. The sequence continues at coordinate 4,014,570 of NW_008330152.1, read as the reverse complement.
TTACAGGTTCTGAGAATTTGGACAAGAATGCTTTGGGGGAGTATTATTTACAGTGCTTATTGTGTTTTCATTTTGTTTTCTTGTTAGGAAGCCTGTTTACTTCTTTACATATTTTCAAAGGCACAAGTTGACAACCTATGGCTAGTGTGGCAAACATAGTATGCCAGTCATTTGTGGCTGCTCCACTTCCCCTCATCCACCTGCTGCCTGCAATACATACCTCTTACCTGCAAGAAGGCAAAAAGCCCCTTTTGCAGAGAGTAGTTGATGGGGATGTAGCTTTTTAACAAAATGAAACATCACAGCTTTGCAAATACCAAGAAGTCCCTCTCAGGACTAGAGAAGAAATATGTTCAAGAATGTCATATGATTTTACTCGAAAATATACCAGAGTCTATGATGGCACCAAGAGTTCTCACTTGCCTGCCTCCCTTACATCTTCAGGAGAATGCTGGATAGGTATCTCAGACTGCCAGGACCCAGATGAACTCATGCTTCCAACCCCAACTCCAACCCAACTCCTTTCCAGTCTTCCCCTTCCCAGGAAACAGTAACTACTGTTCTGGCAACTGAGACCAAGATCTTGATGACACACTTCATTCATTCTTCTCATTCTCTCATAGCACACATTTAACTGGTCCACAAACACTATCCGTTCTATGTAAGAAATATACAGAGATCCAGCTAATTCTCTCTATATCCATTGATATCACTCTGGTCCAAGCCATCACCCCTTCTACCCTGAGATGCTGAAATAATCTCCACATGGCCAACTCCTGACTTTCCATGCCCCTATGCAGAATGTTCTCCAATCAGACAGCTCAATATTTAAAAACATAAGTCAATTCATGTCAACCTTGTGTTCAAAGCCCTCTGAAGACTCCTTGCTTCAGACTAAAAGCCAAAGTCCCTATAACTGCTTTTGAGATCCTATATAACCTGCCTTCCAACGTCATCTTATACTACTCTCTCGTTTAACTACTCTGCTTCAGCCACACTAGCATCCTTACTATTCTGCTATTCGTCAGATATATAGGATATAATTCCACCTCAGACAGTTTGCAAATGCTATTTTCATTATAGAGCAAGCTCTTCTTATAGCTACATAGCTCAGCAGCTAAACATTTCCAAGGGTCTGTCCCAGATCAACTAACCAAGTGAGGACTTCCTTTTCCCCGTGTCTCATACCATTTCCTTTTCCCCTAGACGTCTAATCACCTCCTAACATAGTACATATTTATCTTGGAAATTATCTGCCTTTTTCATTTGAATATAAGCTCTGAGGAGGCTGGGGTATTTGTCTGGCTTATCTATTTCAGTATACTCAGATCCTAGAGAAGCACCTAGTACATATTAGGTGCTCAGTAAATGAACAATAACTTCAGTGAATTGAAAGATTCAAAACTTTTGGGACAATGAGAGTCAAATAAAAAAAAATGTACATGGTTTAGGGCAGGGGAACATATCCTAGATTTTATTTGATCCTAAAACACATTTTAAAGTATAACATGCAAATCAGGTTATAAATTGTGGTTCATTTATTTGCTTGTCTAAGAACTTTGATCATGAGCTTTTCAGAAGAATATACTGGGATTTTTCCTGATTTGAGCTTGCACAGGACTCGTGCATGCTGCCACCACTGCTGTGAGTTCATCTGAATAACTGGCTAGCTGTCTGGAAGATTTTGTTTTCTTGTGGTCATTCACTCCCTCTGGCTCTTACAGTCTTTCTACCTCTTCCGCTGCCACGATCCCTAAGCCTTGGGAGGCAGAGGTTTGAAATAGGTGTCCTATTCGGGGATAAACACTCAGCAGCCTCTGTTCTCTGTACATTGGGCAATTATGGGTTTCTGTGTTAATCACCATCTGCTGCATATGAAAATTTCTCTGGAGAAAGTTGAGAGATGCATTTTTCCGATGTGCAGAGGTTGCATTGAAGATGTGTTACTTGGGGTTAAGAGTCTCAAAGACTCTATTCTCTGCATTTGACCAGTTCTGAAGCTGTAATACAGTGTCTTACAGGAATGGGATTCTTGTTGGGCCTAATGAATAGACCTGAACTGAAGTACATTTGGGGACAAATCAGACTCTACAGA
>NW_008330152.1:4011154-4012401 GCF_000622305.1 Nannospalax galili | reverse complement strand
TTAAAATGAGCCAGTGAAGTGGGAGAAGGTGGGGATGGGGGAGGGCATCTAAATATCATCAAATGATATTATATAAAAATTGCAGAATTTCAAAAAAAAATTTAGAAGGAAGCAAATTACAATGATTTTAGGCAAAATTATGCTGACAGAGAATATATCTACATATTGACTTCAACTTCTATCTTAGGTGTCCCTTTCCTAGTAAAGAGATAGGTGATAGTAAAGGTGCTAAAAACTGACCTGTGTCCATTGATCTACCCAGGTTCATTGATTCATTATTTCATTGACCGAATAAAACAAACAGGGAACCTACTCACAGATTTTGCATTCTCTGGAGTGGCACAAATAATAAAAAAGGTCTATGAAAACTATATAGAATACTTTAATTGTTGACCAGTATAGATGCTTTCTTTTTTTCTATTTTTATCAATACTCTTTAATTGTTCATACATTTATTTATACCAGCCCTTTTTAAAAATTTTTAATAACTACATGATTAGAAGAAGCATTTCATTACAGCTTTAACATATTCAGTAACACACTCCAGAGCAAGAGTACCTCTCTTTCACAAGTGGCTGTAAGTTTCTAGGTTCACAGTTGAATTAATACAATTATACAATATTGAACTCAGTATAAGCCCTGTAAGACATAAAATTGAATGAGATTTAACCTTTAAAAAAGACCTCCATTTTGTTTTACAATATATTGTTCCTTGCAGAAAGACTCATTGTTTTTGCTACTAACACTGAGATGTTGGCACATGCATCTCTAATCTGTATGTATATGATTATTACTAGTCATAATCGGTTGCACTTGGATCCTTGGCGCCTGTGTATGTCTATAAAGTCATCGGGTAGATTTCAATGGTAATGTTTATCACCTCTAGTAATTAGCATGACATAAATTTCCATGCTTCCTCCTCAAATATAATACATTTTTTTAATTTGTTGATTTGTTTGTGTATGTGTATATCACACAGAACATCCCAAACCATCTTATTCAACTATACACCCATTTCCCAGATGGCCCCCTCCCATAGCTTCCCTCCCCCCACTATAGCCCTTATGCTCTAATATCTATGCTACTGTCTGCTGTGTTGTCGGCACCCCCAGCCATTCCTCACTACTTGCCCTTCTGGTGAATCTAGTCAGCCTATCTAGTGGTCTTTGTTTTAGGAGGGTCAGCTGTTCCTCATCTAGCAGCAATCAATTGTCAATATTCCTTTAGATAAGATTGAGGTCTGCTGT
>NW_008330152.1:3998121-4010869 GCF_000622305.1 Nannospalax galili | reverse complement strand
GTCCTGCTCGACCATGGCTGGCTTCACTTGGAAGCATGGAGAAAATGATTCTTCTGTGCTTACCCTCTTCTTTGTAGACTGGACACTGGTTCAAGTCCATCTCGTGAGGTCTCCTCAGCCTCCTTGATCAAGAGGACAGGTGACCCACCACAATTACAGGACATTTTGGGAGATGCTCATAGTCCCTTGGAGCTAGTCGACCTAGGAGGGCAAGGAGCAGAAACTGTCCTTTATATCCCTCTGACCAAATTATTATAGACCTTAAAAAAAAAAGAGAAACCCTAACCAAGTGATGAAGGTCTATTTATGTTTGGTATATATATAAAGGACAAGACAAAAGTAATATACACGTATAAACGTTACCTAGACATAGATTTCTTAATCTGGTATGTATAATTTGTCAGTAGGTTGTTGGACTAATATGGTTCCCTCTGGTTTTTAAAACTACCTAGGCATTATTTCTCTTTTGCATTGTCTAACTCCTCCATCATGGTTTCCCCAATTAAGGTGGCCTCATTTTCCCCCTTTCTCCCTTAATAATACCCTTCTATAGTCCTACCTCTCTTGAACTCCTTCTTTCCCTTTATCCCCTAGGTTTCTTGTATAGCCTTCCCTCCCCCCTCCCTTAAACTATCCCACTTTTTATCCGTATCTCCTGTATTAAGGCCTGTTTCCTACTGTTCTTCTCTTTCAGGTTCTTTCTTTTCCTTTACCTCCCAGGTTCCTTTCCATTATCGTGGTTTCTGTAGATATGTCTGGATACATACTCACTTACCAGGATTTGGCTCTAGGATCCACATATGAGGGAGAACATACATTGATTTTTTTTTCTGAGTCTGTGTTACTTCACTTAGTCTAACAGTTTCTAGTTCCATCCATTTACCTGCAAATTTCATGATTTCATCTTTCTTTACTGCTGTGTAAAACTTCATTACATAAATGAACCACGTTTTCATTATCTACTCGTCAGTTGAGGGACACTTAGGTTTCTTCCATCTCTTAGCTATTGTGAAAAGAGCAGCAACAAACATGGATGTACAAGTGTCTCTGCAATAAGATGAGTTCTTTGGGTATATGCCAAGGAATGGTATAACTGGGTCAAATAGTAGGTTCATTTGTAGCCTCCCTGGTGGTCTAGTGGTTAGGATTCGGCACTCTCATAGATGCTTTCTTAAAAGAAAAGTAGTGAAGACCAGCTTGAAGTAAAAAAAAAAAATTCCAAGCAGAAAGAACAAAAATTGAAAAGCAAGGAGTACAGAATGTGCTTTCATGGTCCCCACCTACCATGTGAAGAAGAAATAAGTAGGAGCAAGATATGGTCAGAGGGTCCTAGACAGCAGGAATATGGAGCAGCTGTTAGGGATGGAGGCATTCACCCCATGGTATACAGGAAGTCTAGAAGAGTTTCTCATGGAAGAGCAATATAGTCTCCTTTACATGTTCACTAGTGCCCACATTTAGTCACTCTCTATTAGTGCTTTCCTGAAGAGGCACGTCTGTTCCGGATTTAAGGTCTTTGAAAATAAAGAAGACAACCAACACATTAATTTTCTCCCTGACCCTAAACTTTTAGCATGTGCCACACCCAGTTAGTCCTCAACAGATTTTCATTGATTCACTCACTATAGTTGCTTAGGTTGGATTGCACATTGGCTAACTCTTATCAGTAAAGCTTAATGGATCCAATTAGGTGCAAGTGTTGGCAGTGGTCCAGCATTCAACAATCAACACAATGGGAAATTCTCTTTCCCTGGGCAGAACATCACTCAAGATCCTCTTTTGCACAATCTTACAGCCTTACCTGCCCAGTATACACAGGAATTCTTCCCACCAAAAACGTCATGTTTAAGAAATGCTAGATCTGTGAATCCCTGTCAATACCAGACACATTTTACACAGTTATATGGTTAAAATAAGTAAGACAATAGACGAGGCAGACAGAGAGAGAATTGCTCAAAGTTACCAAGTAAATCACTAAAAGGAATTTGCTGTCATTCTGCCTCATTGAATCTTTTTGATTCAAGATCTCCCATAACCTTAACATCAAAGAAAATAGATCATTAAGTTGACATTCAACTCAATAAAGTATTACATCTTATAAAATAATCCATCCCCTATGTCTCTTTTATCTACACTGGAAATCTAATATGTTGCCTTGTCTCAACCTAAATTTTTTTTATTAAAGAAATGTCCTGGAGCCAAAGAAAAAGTGGGTCTTGTGGAACAAAGGTTCATCAAAATTGGTTATTAAAAAATCTCTCAGGTTGTCAAACCTGCAGCTCCATTTTTTCCCACACTGCCCACTTTCATGACTAGGTACTAGAGACAAGAGCAGTCTCACCCAATGAACATATATGACAACTGCACCATTTATTTTAGATGGAGTGCTCTACCTGGTTTTCATCTTACCATGTCAGTTTCTAATTGGAAGAGAGAAAATGGACATTGATACTGGAAGCCATGAGCACAGAGCCTTCAACATCTGTGGTTCTCACACTCAATTGTCCATCAGAATCTCCTGGAGGCCTTAGGAAACACCACTTGCTGAGCCTCAACCCACAGTTTTCCATTCAATAGTTCTGAGGTGGGGCCTGAGAGTCTGCATTTCTATCATCTTCCTGATGGTGCTGATGCTGTTGGTCCTGGGTACACATTGTAAAAATCACTGGCCCAGTGAGTGGCACAAAATAGGAAACATATAGTTTAAAAACCTAGCTGTTAGGACACAAACACCACCTGTTGGATGAGAACATATATAAGGCCCTAATACAGTCATTCAGTACTTACTAATGGATATGTTTGAACAAATGCATTAGTAGGTGACTTTGTCATTGTCCAAATATCATACAGTGTAGTTAGCTGCTACTCACCTCCACTCCATGGTATAACCTCTTGATATTAGGCCGCAAGCTTATACCAAAGGTTACTGTGCCAAATACTGTAGACAGCATATAACATCATGGTAAGGATGTGCATATCAATACATATCTTAAAAGTACAGTAAAAATAATGGGTGTTAAGAATTTCTCCACTCCATTGTAATCTCATGGGACCACTGTCATATATGTAGTCTGCCATTGGACCAAAGTATCATTATGCAATGTATAACTTTTGTGTACATTTTAACACATATACAGAATACCCCATTCCAGAAGAGCCCAGTCTTGTCATATATTTCTTCCTTAACCTCCCTTAAGTCTTCAGTTCTCCTTTATATACTCATCTCACCACAGGCTGTATCCTCAGCATTCAGCCGAGGGCCTTGGCACTTAGTAGGTACCCGTAATCTGATAGGCCAGAAAAGCAGGAGATAGAGCCCTTTGAAGACCAATTATTTCCTGTTTATCACTCTCTTAAAAACTGCGCAGCTGGAAGCAGGGAAAGATTTTTGTTTCCAAGTATTTTATGAAATCCATGTCTGAGTGCTTGTTGACAGAATGCCATGATCAAAGGCTGAGTCCCCATCTTCTGAATTCCCTGAGAACAGTGTGGGAAATATCACAAGAACATGTATCTGCTGAAATAGTTTCAACATCGACCCTGGCTCCCTCCCAAGCCTGAAAGGATACTCTAGAACACCTGAATAGAGCAATTCAAGAACAGCTTCTTCAGCTTTGTTTTGTTCCCTCTTTACTGGGCTAACATCCTTGGAAAATACCCTGGTGGTACACAGAATCTGCCCAATCTGGTTCTGTGGCTGCCTCCTTTTATCTCTTGGTACATGAAGGCCTAGCATATATATGCTGTGCTTTTATTCCCTGCCCCAGTGTGAGAGAGATTTGTATGCCCATCTGATCTGACCGTCTTCCCTGTGCCAGGACTGCATGGGAAAAACAGAAGGCTTAAAGCAGAAGAATGCTTCACGAAAGAGACTTGCAACTTGCTATAACCAACACATTATTTGAGAGGCTTCAGTGTGGTCAGCTGTCAAAGCCAACTTAACCGGAAAAAAGCAATGCTGGAAGTAGAAAAAGCCCCTATTCTCAGACATCACGGCTGTTTCTATGGCTTTGTTAGGGTTTGTGGTTGACTTTTTTTTCCTCATTTTTTAAATTACTTTGTTGAGAATTTCATGCAATGTATTTGGATCATATTCACCCTCCCTCCCTGAACTCTTCCCATACATACCCCCTTCCCTACCCACTCAACTTTGTGTCCTCCTTTTTTGTAATGCCTATCAAGTCCAATTTGTACTGTCCATATAGTTTCGGGTGTGTGGCCATCCACTGGAGCCTGGTCAGCCTATCAGGGGCCACACCCTTAAAGCAAACTGATTCGTCCTCTCCTAGCAGCTATCAATTGCCAATAGCTCCTCATCTAGGGGTGAGGCTTCATGTCCACCTCCGCCCTCCATTTGTATGGCTTAATCTTGCTCAGGTCTTATGCATGCTATCACATCCACTGTGAGTTCATATGTGCAACTGCCCTGTTGTATCCAGAAAATATTGTTCGCTTGTACTCATTTACCATGTCTGGCTCTTTTAATCTTTTCTCCCCCTTTTTGGCAAAGATCCCTACTTTGGAGAGATGGTGTGTAATAGAAGTGTCCCTTCAGGCCTGAGCATTCCACAGTCTCTTATTCTCTATATCTTGACTAGTTGCAGGTATATATGTTAATCACTATCCACTACAAAAAGAAGCTTCTCTGATGAAAGTTGAGTGAGGCACTAATCTCTGAATATAATGATAAGTCAGTAGAAGCCAGTTTAATACTATGTCGATTTGGTAGAAGAACAGTAATGGGCTGTTCCCTAGGGCCAGCGACCTGTCTAGACAAAGGTTTTTGGCCCTGATAATGATGCAAGGTGTGGGTCTCATTCTGTGGAATGGGCCTTAAATTCAATTAGAAAGTGGTTGGTTATTCCCAAGGTATTCCTGCCGCTATAGCATCAGTGGGCATGTCTTGCCAGGTCAGTCATTATTATAGCTTGCAATGTTCATAGCTAGGTAAAATTGAAGATTACTTTTGTAATCCTCATCATTACATTGAATCGTCATCATTCCAGTAGCATACAAAAACCTTCCAGCACTATGAAAACTAGCTAATCGGGATAAACTTCCAGGCCAGTATCAGCTTTATTTCTCCATGTTCTATGACTCAAGTATATGGTGATTTCAGCAAGGGCCATACTGTCAAGTTCTAGAGGGCAACCAAGAGCACTGGACAAAATGTAATGTTTGGGGGTCTGAAGGATCTCACTGACCCAAAACTCCAAAAGAGGTAGCCTATTCCTGGCACTGGGCTTTTTTATTTGCCAGCCTGTGGTATCTAATAAGGCTGTTGTCACCACATTATAAGGGAAATCCATCTAACTTTGTGTTATACATGTATATATTTTAGGAAATTTCTACAGTAGTAGGTTTCCATACGACCTTTTCAAAAAGTCCTTAGTATTAGTTATCCTTCCCTGTGTTCTCTTCTCTACCCTGTCCTCCCATCTCCCACCCAATTTAACCCTTTCTATTCCATTATTCTTCTTTACCCCTCTATACCACTGTGTTCTATCTTTCCTCCCTTGAAAACTCCCCCATGGCTCCTTACTAATTTCTTAACCTCTAATGGTATTCCAAATGAAATACACATATCTAAAGATTCAAAGCTAACATCCACAAATGAGAGAAAATATGTGATATTTGTCTTTCTGGGTCTGGGATATCTCATTCAGAATGATAGTATCCAGCTCCATCCACCTGCAAACTTCATAATTTTGGTTTTCATAACACATCAATAATATTCCAATATAGAAATGTCTGCATTTTTATTATCCATTCACCAGTTTATGGACACCTAGGCTGTTGTAATTTCCTGTCTATTATGAATAGAGCAGCAATGAACATGAATGAGCAGGTATCTCTGTAGTAGGATACAGAATCCTTAGGGTATATGCCCAAAAATTGTATAGCTAAGTCATGTGGTAGAAGTATTTCCAGCTTTTTGAGGACCTCTCCCAACCACTGATTTCCATAGTGGCTGAACCAGTTTGCACTCCCACAAGCGGTGAGTAAGCATTTCCCTTTCCACATACCCACGCCAGCATTTGTCATCATTTGTTGTTGTTTTTTTTTAAATTTTGGCCATTCTGACTGGGATAAGATGAAACCTCAAAGTGGTTTTGGATTTTTCTTAAGGGAAAGTGGAGGTTGCATGCATTCCTAGGTTGTCTTAAGGGGAAATGGAGATGCAGATGAATTCTCTGAGGCTGGGAAATTCAGCAGTGACAGTGCTTACTGTGGTCTTGGAACTGTGTTTGTAAACAAAATAGAAGCTAGAATTTTTTTCTTTCTGTGATTGTCTAAATCCAAAAGGATCAGAAATTTGAGACTATCAAGAGACTTCACTTACTTCTATTTCTCCAGTTGAGTTATGGAAAAGGACTGAATGGCGGGGTTTCCTAATGTCACAGGATGCCATCATTTTCCCTACTTTAAAAGTCTAGGAGGGAAAGCTACAGAATCAAATCAAATCTCTGATGGGAAAGAATTGCTTTCACTGTCAGATGTCCCAAAAGGACAGAGAAGCATTGTAAATGTTATCGCCCCTGCAGTCAGGTGGGCCATGGAGGAGGTGGATGAATGTGATCATTTTCATTCACAATGAAAAGGGACTACAAACCTTTACAGAAGTGATCACTGAGAGCAGAATCTCACCAGAGGCCTGAGGAGGCTTACAGGAACCTAATGCCAAGAACTAGTTCAAACCATTGGGATCAGCATGCTCATCCAAACCTGTTTTAAAGAGACAGTACCTGGCCTCCAATCGGATCTGCTCTCAGCCTGAGGGGTTGGTTGCTGTCATTTGTCTGTAGTCATCAAGTGAACCACAGCCTCAAGCCTGGACAAGAGTGGGCAGTGTGTATGTCCAGGGAAGAGGCTCAAGCTACACTCAAGGGAGCAGATGAGAGGAAGAAGGCTTTGATCCACCTCAGGGAATCCCGGAAGTAAGGGAAAACCAGATCTGACACAGGAGAACCTTTGTCATTCCTGAGATCAGTACTGTATTCCCATCTGCACCAGAATGAACAAACGACAAAGGAATGACACAGGCTGTGGGGAACCTAGGCCCCTCAAAGATGTGAAACTATGTCAGGCCCACAATGCTAGAGAGACTCAGAAAAGGAACAACATACCAGATAGAAAAGAAAGCTGATTTTTTAAAAATATATGGTCACCTGTAGCCCCAGCTGCCCTGGAACTCACTATGGAAACCAGGCTGGCCTTGTTCTCACAGATCTGCCTACTTCTGCCTTCTGAGTGCTGGGATTAAAAGCATGCATCATCATGCCTGGCAGAAAAGGTGATTTTTATACAGAAGCACTGGGGTCAAGTTCTGGACCTGCCAACAAGGTAACATGGGACATTGGACATCTTACTTCAACTCATTAAGGAAGAGAGTCTATCTTCTAAATAACAAAGATATTTAAGGTATCTATCAACTCTAGTAAGTTACCATCCTATATAATGTGTAGTGAATAAAATTAGAGGAAGCCAACGTTATGGACTGAGCTTGGCATTAGGTCACAACAAATCAGACCCAAATAAAATAGAACCTCTCATGCTAAATGCCACATAGTCAAATTGAAACTTTAATGAAGTAGAAAGAATACAAAATAGGCCAGCTTTTCCCCCACCTAAACATGAGACATTCTATTCTGAGTCAACCTAATAAGAAAGTCCCCTCTACTTTCATCTGTACAAAAATGTAGCTGGAAGTTGAATCTGATGTCCAATCTATTTTATTTATTCTTTTTTTCCTTCTTTACAAAATCTACTAATTCTGCTATTGCCAGGTGGGATACAAGACCCTAAGTCTATTTATAATTATAGAGTGAATTTATTGCTCAAAATTTGGTCAAACTCTCAACTGAGAGCTTAGCTGAAAGGGGTGAGGGATTGTTAAATTTGGCCTAAAGCGGCCTCTGTACATATTTTAATTTTGGCATAAAGGTTTCTTAGAATATGTGAATTGCAATCTAACTTGATTACAAACAGACTCATATTAAGTACTTGTATCTCACCCAATCATGAATAGTCGACTCTTTGCACTTCGAATAGAGACACAAGCTATAACCAATTGGGCCATTTCTGGCTCACTTCCATTTTCTACATGTTACATCCTGTTCCCTTGCTATAAAAATAACCTGCTCATGTGGTAGAGCAAAGTCTTTCAGTACTTCTTCTGGTTTTGCAGGATACTCCATTCAGGAATCATTCCTTGATTGGTAGCATTCTGGATGAGCTAAATGTACAGGGCATAGCAACAAATTTAAAAATAATTAAATATGGCTGGAAAGTTGACCCAGGGGCTAGCAATGTGTACTGCTCTTGCAGAAGACCAGAGTTCAGGTCACATCAGGAGTCTCACAGCCACCTGTTAACTCCAGCTCCAGGGAGTCCTGTGCCCTCTTCTGGCCTCCAAGGGTACCTGCATTTGTGCACAAACCCATGTGCAGACACATCTATATATACAATAAGATAAAAATAAATATTTAATAAATAAAAATACCCTCTTACCCCTGAATTTTGGGGTATGGAGGAACTACATCTTCAATTTATGTAGACTAATCATTTCTGCAATCAACAAGTACATAAGTTAAAAACTCACATTGCATGAACTGTTCACAATGAACAGTACAGATGAAGGTATATATACAATGCAATTTTATATGGTAAGAAGTATTTCTATACATGCATATAAAATATACAATGATAGAGAATAATTAAGTATATGCCAAATATATTTTTAAATATTTTAAATTATATGAGAAAGACAAACAGATCAACTGACTCAGAAAAATATAACAATGTGCATAATTAAATCTGTACAAGTTAAATGCCTGTGGAACTGGTTTATTAAAGAGGTTGAACTTTACTGAGTATAAACAGAACGTGGTTGCATTTTCCTTCACCACCGCCTTCAATCTTGACACATCAAACCAGTTTTCCTGCTTCCTGAAAATATATTAGACAAAGGTAAATATTGTGACTTTTAGGCTTCTTTAAGAACAAGTTCTGATTGTGGTATTTTAAAATTCATGCCTTCAATCCCAGCACTTGGGAAGCAGAGGCAGGTGGATCTTTGTGAGTTCGAGGCCAGCCTGGTCTACATAGTGAGTTCCAAGACCGCTGGGGCTACAAGGGGACCCTGTCTCAAAAAGACAAAAAAAATCAATCTAACTCAATACTTTAATTTCATATTCATTTCAAAGCTTTTTTATCACTGGCTTAGAGAGTTTATCTTATGGATAAGAATCCACACTGTTATTCATAATTTATCTTATAGTTAACTATTCTTTCTACTCTTTCTCATGTTCAGCCACTTGGCTAAGCTAGAACTGCATTTCCCAGAACTTCCTTCTCTATATAGGTCTAAGTTTAGGATACAACACAGACATGAAGGAGATGTCACTTTTAAATTCTGAAGAGGTGAGAGTAAGGTGCCAGGCAGTGGATCACAGGTATTGCTGCTTACCTGCTGCCCTTTATGTGGGTAGCACCCAAGGTCCACAAAGCCTTCAGCTCTAACTTCTCTATCTCCAGAGTCAGATATGAATGCAGCTGTATAGAAGACCCCAGCTCCTCTTACAAGTCACTCCTGACATCAAGGTTGAAGAAGTTGAGAAGTTCAATTTGACTTTGTATTAGTCCTAGCTGACCTATAAAGACAGTGGCTCCAACAACATACAGAGACCACAGTCCCACAAAGATTTCTTGACCAACTTCCACAATTTTAAAGATATAACTCCCATGATAAATCTCTTATTCTGTACTTTGCTTGCAATTTTGAGTTTGTCATGGATCCAGTTTGACATACTCTCTCTTCTTACATACTTCTGCTTGCTTCTGTGAGACAGACATATTATAGGACTGAGATCACATCTTATGTCAATGATGCTATTGTAACATGCCTTTGCCATGCCAGATAGCAAAGTGCTGGAGTTTTATGAGCTACAGATACAAGGAGAAGGTGCTGCTCAGATCTCTAGATAATCTGCAGGAAAATGTGGGTGGCATACCGTCTCCTGGCTAATGGCACACACTGAATAAACAAGTCTGATCTCCTCAACTTTGCATTCAAAAATTCTGCAGCCATTTACTCCCAGGACTGTCTCGTCCCAGTAAGCCACCCTCTTGAGAAATGTCTCTAAACGATGACTCTACCTACCAGACCCAGAGAACTCTTGGCCACTGGAAACTGTACACACTTGCGAACTACATGGTGAGAATACACAACTGTTCCGGGTCCTCTCTCTTTGCACTACCCTTGAGACAGTTTTTCTTTCTTATACTTCCAAATGAAAGGAAGGCATCAGTCTCTTTGATGTCAAGCACTCTTAAATTCCAAAGGAAGCATAAAAAATTTTCCTGAGAGCCAAGTCATGGTGCATCTGTTCTCTCCCAAGAAGATAGTAGAATGTCTGGAGAAAAGCTAAAAACTTACTTTCCTTAAATCCCCATCTTGAATTTCCAGTCCTGACTTAAATGTGCTACTGAAGGTGATAATTCACTATATGTTTTTTGTTCCAGTTTCTTGAGTTCTACATATATTCTTTGGAATCATAGGGGTTTGTCATGACTAATGTCACTTTGCATTGGAGCTTCAGTTTTAGCCTCCTTAAACTACCCCTCTTAATTGCAGCATTAAGCAAGACTGTCCTCAAAATTAATAAGAATAGTTTACTCTGTGGTGTGCCTTGAGAAATCCTGGGAAGATCAGCCATTCCTAATATTTTCCTGTTTCATTGCATCTACAATGCCATAGACGCAAACATTAAAAATACATTCATCCAGAGGTTCTGGAGATGGTTCAGCAGATAAAGAGTTTGCTGTCCAAGCATGAGGACCAAAGTTTGAGTTTCCAGCACTCACATACATGCCAACGGGGGTGTGGCAAACTGGTTGTAGTTCTGAAAGCTCTCGGAAGGCAGAGACAGAGGATCTCTGGAGCAAGCTGGTTACCTAGAATAGCCACTTCATCAAGTCCATGTTCAATTGAGAGACGCCTGTGTCAAAGAATAAGGTGAATGAGGATCAAGGAAGACTCTTGCATCAATCTCAGACTTCCACACACATGTGCACATGCACCTACACATAAAAATGTGAACATGGATACACACACCACACAGAGACATGTACAACAAACTTATTGAGCAGTGAAAATGAAACTCAGCATAGATGTGTTAGTCAGCTCAGGTTGTTCTAATAGAATGTCACAGACTAGGTGACCTAGAAACAGTAGAAATTTGCCGAAGCCTGAGACCAGGAAGCTAGTAGCATGGTCAAGTTCTGTGTCTGATGAAGGCCCTTTTTCTCACTCTAGCTTCACATGATAGAAGGAGCAAAAATATTCCCTCTGACAAGTTTTTCAGGAAAAACCCCTTTTAATATGCACATAGTTACTATAAGTATATACTTAAACTATACTTATATATTATTTATAAGTGGGTTAATTAGCTAGCATCAATATATGACCATGAATTAATTGTGAAAAGGCTGATTAGCTTCAAATAGTACATTTTCCACTTCACATATATATATACATATGTATGTATATACATGCATACATATTACAGAAGTGAACTAGTTTTTTGAACCATCTATGCATCAACATATCTTTTACATTCTGGGAAACAATTGTGAAATTAAGATTTGAACTTCAGAATTAAATTTTATGACAGGAATCATATTCAACTGTTCTTCCTTTTCTAACACATGTTCCTTTGGACAATGGAGGGACTCTGGACCAGTTCACTTGGTGAAACAAGGATGAAACACAGTGTGCAGCCTCATCTCTTCCTGTTAGTTTTCTCCAAGATGAACAAGGACTGCTTCCCTGCTCTTAAAGTATGATGATACACAGTTTTTCTTGGTTTTCCTATTCACACGCTTGAATTTCACCAGATGCATAAGACGTGTACAGATTTTTCTAACAAAAGAATTAATAATGATTATTAGTTGGACATTTCAAACTGCTGTGAATCCTCACAGGACTCAGGGATCATTTGTTGCCTTTAGAAACCTGTCCATTTCTTTTGGAAGCCGTAGTCTTGAATAAACAGGTAGTTAACAGGTGAGGCTTTCCTCTTGTCTAGACAGCTGTCAGCAGCATCACCTCCTCTGGCAAGCCCTGTCCCCCCTTGTATAGAACTAGATATATCTATAATAAAGAAATTACCAGAAAACGTGGTACTTGGTGGTCTATTTTTGTAATATTACTAATCTAATTCATAAGGGTTCCACCCTCATCACCTAGTCATCTGCCAAATGCAGTATCTCTTGATGCCATCACATTGACAGGTACGATTTCTCCATTGGAATTTAGAGGGAACACAAACATTAAGACCATATCACCAGAGAAATTTTGTGAGAGAAGCCAAATTTGTACCACAGTATGTTTCACATGTCCCTAGAGGCTGGGTCATCCATCAGAGACTGTTCTGAAAGATTAGGAAACAAGACTAGAGGGTAGAAAACCTGAAAAGGTAGAAAATTTCTACCACTCACATTTTTCTTTCTTTTAAAACAATTGCTTTTTGAATATTTGCAATTTTCATACAATGTATTTTGATTGTATTTAGATCCCTCTTGTGTCTGCATGCCCAACCACAGTATGTTTCACATGTCCCTAGAGGCTGGGTCATCCATCAGAGACTGTTCTGAAAGATTAGGAAACAAGACTAGAGGGTAGAAAACCTGAAAAGGTAGAAAATTTCTACCACTCACATTTTTCTTTCTTTTAAAACAATTGCTT
>NW_008330152.1:3948398-3979072 GCF_000622305.1 Nannospalax galili | reverse complement strand
AGAGACAGAGACAGAGACAGAGACAGAGAGAGACAGAGAGACAGAGACAGAAAGGTGGGGAAACAAAGTCTGGTTTGTGTCCTCAAATGTCCATCAGTGTGGGTTCATCCTATGACGCCTGGTTAACCTTTTAAGAGTTTCACCCTTAAATGATATTGAATCTCCCCTTCCCAGCAGCTGTCAGTTGCCAACAGTTCCTCAGGTAAGGCTGAGGTTTCTTACCCACATCCCCATGTCTATGCTGGGATTTTGTCTAACTTGTACCTATGTGGGACTTATGCCAAAATTTCCTTAGATGGGGTTGGGATTTCTTACCTACTTTCCCATGTCTATGCTGGAATTTTGTCTGGTTTGAGCTTACATAGGACTTATGCATGCTGTCGCCATTGCTGTGAGTTCATATGAGTTACTAACCCACTGTCTGGAAAACTGTTTCTTTGTGGTCATCCACCTCGTCTGGCTCTTAGACTCTTTCTGCTCCCTCTTCCACAATGATCCCTGAGCCTTGGGAGAAAGGTGTTTGATATAGTTGTCCTGTTCAGGGATGAGCAGTCTGTACCCTCTTATTCACTGCATGTTGGCCAGTTGTGGTTCTCTATGTGTGGTGTGATTTGAATGAAAATGTCCCCCATAGGCTCCAAGTATTTGCACATTTTGTCCCCAGATAATGGCATTGTTTTGGGAGGTCTTAGAAAGTGTGGCTATCCTGTAGGAAGCACGTCACTGGGGGTGGGCATACAGACTTCTTAAGCCTTGTCAGATCTCCAGTTGCTTTCTTGTTTCCTGTGCCTGCTGGAAGATGTAGAGCTTAGCTTATGCTGCTCCTCCTCCAGCCACCTCTGCCGCCATGCCTCCCTGACAAGATGAACTGTAATTCTTCTGGAACAATAAGTTCAAATAAACTCTTCCTTTTATAAGTTGTTTTGGTCAGTGTTTCTATCACAGCAACAGAAAACTGACTAATATACTGTGTTATTCACCATCTACTGCATAATGAAGCTTCCCTGCTGGGAGTTGAAAGATGCATTAATTTGTGGGTATAGCAATAAGTCATTAAAAATCAGTTTAATACAATATCTATTTAGAAGAATAGCTGTATTAGGGTTTCTCCCATGGCCTGTGGGCTGTCCAGCCTCAGCTTTCTAGGCCTGATATCAGTGTCAGGTGTGGGCTCCATCCTATGAAGCAAACCTTAAATAAAATTAGAAAGTAGTGGATTACTCCTATAATATTTCATGCCACTATTGCATCAGTAGGCATATCTTGCCAGATAAACTGTTATTGTAGCTTTCAGTAAATATGCAAATAATTCAAAAAACCAAATATAAAAAAACAAACAACCCAATTAAAAATTGGGGTAAGGAGATGAATAGGAATGAACTCTAGATAAACTTTATAAAGATGAACCACAAATGACTGAAAAATACTTTTTTGAAATGTTAAACATCTCTAGTCATCAAGGAAATGCAAATTAAAATCTTTATGAGATTTCATCTTACCCTATTCAGAATGGTAAGATCCTAAAAAACAAACAACAACAAATGCTGGTGAGGATGTGGAAAAGGGGAACTCATCCACTGCTAGTGGCAGTGCAAATTGGTGAAGCCACTATAAAAAATCAGTGTGGAGATTTCTCAAAAAGCTAGAAATTGAACTCAGTTGATCCACCAATACCACTCTTGGATACATACCCAGAAGATGTTATATACCCTCCTACAGAAATACCTGTTCATTCATGTTCCTTGCTGCCATTTTCATATTATTCAGAAGTTGGAAACAATATAGATGTCCCTCAACTGAAGAATGGATAATGAAAGTGTGATACGTATACACAATGCGATTTTATTCAGTTCTTACAAGTGAGATTATGGTGGGGGGAGGCTATGGGAGGGTGCCATTTGGGATGTGGATATATATGTGTATATGATTAAGATTGTTTGGGATGTTCTGTATGAAATACACACAAAAAATCAACAAATAAAAAAATAAGTTGTATTTGAGGAAGAAGCATAAAAATTTGCTTCATGTTAATTAGTAGAGGTGAAAAACATTACCATTGAAATCTATGTGATGACTTTATATCCATGCTCAGGTGCCAAGGATCTCAGAAAGTAACTGACTGTGACTAGTAATAATCAGATACATAGAGATTAGAGACACATATGCAAACATTTATTAAAGGTTAAAACCTCATTCAAATTTATGTCTTAAAAGGTTTATACTGAGTTCAATGTTTTATAACTGTATTAATTCAACTGTGAACCTAAAAATTTAAAGCCAGTTTTGAAAGAGATGCATCTTTGCTCTGGAAATTGTTATTGACTATGTTAATGCTGTAATGAAATGCTTCTTTTAATCGTGTGGTTATTAAATAAATATTTTTTTTAAAGTGAGCACTGACTCTTCTTGCAGAGGACCCGGGATCGATTCCCAACACCCGCATGGTAGCTACGAACCATCCTTAACTCCAGTTCCAGGGGAATCCGAAGCCCTCTTCTGACCTCCGTGACATTGCATGACACGGGTGCACTCGTGCATGTAGACAATACATTCAAACACAAAAAATTAAAATAATAAATAAAATAAAATAAATGTTTAAAAAAGAGAGATTATGAAATATGAAGGTAAATGGATGGAACTGGAAACAATCATCCTGAGTGAGATAACGCAGACCCAGAAAGAAAATATCACATGTTCTCTGTCATAACTGGATGCTAGCTTTGAAATATTAGGTATACATGTTTCAGCTTGAAAATCTAGAGAAGTCAAGAAACAAATAAATGGTGATGAGTGGAAGACTTCCTGGGAGGGTTGGTACAATGCAGCGATCTAAAGAAGGAATGGGGAATAATAGAATAGGAAGGGTTAAATGGGGTGGGGAATGGGAAAGGGGGGAAGAGGATGGCGTATGGGGAGGGGTAAGCAACAGTAAAGGCCTTTAGAAAAAGCCATTTGGAAAGCTACCACTATAGAATCTACTTAATTTATTTTCAAAAGATTAAAAGGAGTTACCTCATAACAGGCAGACATTGCCCCTGCTAGATATCATAAGCTAACAAAATAAAACCCCAGTGCCATGAGTGGACTCCCTCTTTGAAGCTGTTGACCAAGGGTCCCATAGGCCCTCAAGCAATACTGACTGTTGCTCCTGCCCTTGGTTACCCACCAGAACTTGATGGTAAGACCCTATTGCTGAAAACACTACATATATGAGCTATAAAACAAACAAGGAGAAATCAAGCTGGTTCTGACTTCAGATACTCAGCTCTACTGTCTAGCTTTCCTAGAGCTGGAAGGTGATATGTAAGCTACCTGAACAGAAAATTTAGCAAGAGCCTTGCCCAGCTGGGAACACTCACATTTTTCTAGGTTTCATTGTTATAAAGAATGTTGTATGTTTTAAATAAATGTTATTTATTTCTTTTTAAATATTTTATTATTCTTATTTTATTTGTATGAGTGTTCTGCCTGCATGCATGTAAGTGTACCTGTGTCATGCAATCCCCATGGAGAAGAGTGTCAGATCCCCTGAAACTGGAGTTATGGATGGTTGTTAGCCACCATGTTGGTGCTGGGAACTGACCCTGGTCCTCTGCAAGAACAGTCAGTACTCTAAACTGCTGAAAAATCTCTCCAGTCCAGTAAATGATATTTAATTAACAATTATCCATAACCATAATAATCCCATTTTTAAAAATGCGGGGTAAGGGAGTGTTGGTCTTCTTTAAGGGAGTGACTCTAGATAGGCTGATAAGGTTCCAGTAGATGAACTTGTACTGAGGGATATCTGGGTACAAATGCTTGACTGAATAGGTCTTAACATATATAACAGAATGCATGAAATCCAGGGGGGAGAGGGCTTATGAGGGGCTTCAGATGGGGGAGAAGGTCTAATTTTACTTCAGATCTATTATATGAAATGCACAAAGCTCAATAAAAATGTACATAAAAATGAAGTGTTTGAAGGGCCATTTAAACTCCATGTCTATAGTTGGTCCTCTTTCATTACAATATATCTTCCTCAGAATCATGTCACTATTGAATAAAAATCTGAGATGCTAAAAATTTAGAAAATAGTTTTATTTGGTGCTGGGGTGTAGGTGAGTTTATCAAAAACTCATTTCCTGGGGAAGTCCCACTTATATTAGCTACAGAAACATGAAGAAGTTCAAAAATTTGATTTAGATTTAGACATGCAATGTCATCCTCTTACCCATTATTTTTCTCATCTATATATAATGAATATATATATATATAATCTCTCAGGCCCACAGCCAAAGTTTCTGATTCAATTGTTCATGAATAGTAGTTGGGAATATTTTTAGCTTCATATTTAATATCACTAGATCCCTTTCTAGACTATAGCATGCTCCGAAGTGTTTAGGTCCTGACAAGCTTCCTTTATTTCTGTTTGTCCTATGCAGAGTTATTTAATAGTACCTCCAGGAAAGATTTGTGAATTTGTTTCTCTAGGATATTGTCTCATTAACTAAATCCTTGAGCGAGACTGATATACTAAATTGAAATGTCAGGTTACTGATTTACAAGGAAGTATTGGTTAGCAGTTGGAACTGACACTTCATTCACTTCTTTCTCTACCTAGTTGAAATCGGCATGGATGGGGATTATAATTAGTAGTTCGCTTAGTGGGCATGGAATCAGGCAAGGACTTTGAGTACAGGAATTGCTGCTGGATTCTATAAGGTGAAGAGCATCAAGTGTACCTGTTTGCATGATCAGGGTCTACTTCTCACCAGGATCAGATGGGACAGGGAAACCTCTGCCCTGAATACATGTGACAAACAAGTTTGTGTGTCCATGAAGGGATCAGTTTCCTAGCTTGTGGGCACATTCCCTGTTTAGAGTTATAAATTATTAATTCATAATAATGGAATCCCTTTAATGTAGACACATCACATGATTCAGTCTTACAAACCTGAAAGCCATTGTGTCACTGTTAAGGGGAATTTTCCCTCTGTAACTTAAACTATAATATCACTAAATAAAGCATCAGAGGAAACATGTGATCAGCCTCTCATTCTTTTTTTGGCGGGGGGGGCAATTTAAGTTTGGGTTTAGAACAGATTTAAGGTCCCAGCAACAAGGATAGAGAAGGAAATGATAACACTTAAGTAGGTAAGGAAATAAAGCAAAAGCAGGCACTGTTCCTATGTGGTCCCACAGTATAGCAATGTGGCAGTGTGGCCAGAGACAAGCACAGGAACCCTGAAGGATGCCCTTAAATCCTGCAGAAATTCACCCTCATTGAGTCACCAGAAATAGAAGCAGCATAGGGCCAAGTTATTACTTTGATTTTGCATTTGACTTTGACATTTATTTTAAGTATTTTTTGTGACAATAGGTCTCATATATTCCAAGCTATCCTAGAACTCACTATGCACACAAGGATGGCCTTGAATTTCTGATCCTCCTGCCTCGGCCTCCCAGGTTCTGGGATTACACACTTGCACTACCATACCCAATTTATGTTTACACAGAGCTGGGAATCAAATTCAGGGCTTCATGCACACTATGAAAACACTCTACTGACTGAGCTGTATCCTCAACCATAGCCTTGGCATTTCAAAAGTTTATACAACATGACATTTCCTTACCTCGAAGTTATAGTCTTTAAAGATTTTCTTGACAAATGACAGATTATGTTAGTTACCTAAAGAGAGAAGATTCATTAGTTAATACAACAGATGAGATATACATGTAATAGTCAAAAGGATATTTTACAATAACTGACAAATGAAAACCCTCCTTCTGCCCACCCCAAGTCCTCAATACCCTTTGTAGTATCTAGAATGTTAACCACAAATCCATCCATAACAGTGTGTCACCATCTTGTCCCATAGGCCACAGACACAAATGTGAGTTTTTGTTGGTTTTCTTTAATGTCATCAGAAATGACACACTATTACCCAGAAAATACAGAGCAAAATGTGACTTTCTAAATCACACTAGAAACTGCCTTTAGTATATAATAGGAACTAAAGCCCCAAACCAGCTAATGTCAACAGGATCAACAGATTTTGATTCCACATGAAAGAAGAGACTTACTTCTGTCTCTCATTCTATTAATTCTGTCTCCCATTCTATTATCACTTTCTGTGATACAATTTCCCACCTCTAGGGCAGTTTTCTCACCAAAAAAAAATGCATAGATTAGCCTGGGTGATGGCTATAAAGCCTCTTTCCAGCTCTAATAATCTGATTCTATAAAATAAAGTCTAGTACAGCAGGCTTATAATATCAATGGTAGTAAAGTGCTTGACAACAACTTTTAGCTTTTTCAACATGATGAAATAATGTCTCCTTTAATGTTCTCACCAGTCCCATGAGGAATGAATTAATAACTTCATTATTCTGGTCACTACTGTAGCTTAAATCAACATTTTCAATATTAACAAGATGTGTTATTAACATTATAAATATATAAATGGAAACAACAAGGAATTAACAATGCTTTGTGGAAAACAAAAAATTATTTCACGCAACTTCCAAAGGCTGGAAATTTGTGAATTTTCTTGTGCTGTCTAACCTGGGGTTTGTCCTGTAGCTACAGTCAGGCAGTGGCTAAAGCTAGACGTACTGGAGCCTAGGGCAACTGAGAACTGACTGAGCATTTTCCTCTATTCCTGTACAGTTTGTTCTCATCATCCACAGTAGTTGTGTTCTATAAGTCACCACAAACACTAAATGAACAAATATTGGACCAGTCTCCTGGGGAACAGTCTGATCCCTGTCCACAGTGTTTTTTGTCAACCCATCAATAATAACTTTGCTTTATGTGTGTTTCTGTTTTAAAAAGGACACTTTCTTTGATTTTGATATATATTGATGATTTATTAACATTGAACTCAATAGCTCACACCAGGAAAAAGTTGATCTGAAGTAATTGTTCTCTATGTTGGGTACATCACAGGCTTCTAGAGCTGAAGAACACCAGACAGAACTTCAGCACTGTGCTTGGGATCTATTTTAAACAGCAAAAGCACCACAAACATGGGGATAAATGTGACACTAAATAGTCTGCAAAAGATCATTTGTTTACCATATAAGAGCTGAAACAAGAAGTGAGCATGTCAATGTGTTTGACCTCAGCTAAGAATGTGCACATTGTATAACACAAATCATTCACCATTCTACTTGTATTCACAAGCATCCTCAAATGTGGAGCAAGTATTGATTTGACGCTACAGAAATTTTAGTGAATAGGCAACTTTGTACGTACAGAATCTGGGAATAAATGAGAGTCATCTGACTTAGAGATCTTCTCTATTTGTTTTCTCACAAGAGCTTACTGGGCTTCCTCACAGCATGGCTGCTCAGAGTTCTAAGGTACATCACCTTTTCTGACTTGAATTAGCACCATGTCCTCCAAATTCATCAGGTTACAAGCTAATTGAAACCTGTCCAAATTCAAAGAAACAGGATATAGACCTTAACTCTTGAGGGGAGGTAACAAGGTTCTAGAAGAACATCAGATGAGAAAAATTCTTGTGGGCATCTTTGAAAAACTATAACTTTATATGACCATTTTACAGGTGAAGAAAGAAGTTTGAAAACAAATAATTTGCTTAATGTCACAGCTAAATATAGCACATCTAGAATCTGAACCTAGACTACTCTACAAATCCTAATCCCTAACTATTCTGAACTGAGCTCAAAGTAGCATCTCTTTTATTATAATTTATAGTTTCAAAACAGGGAAAATAGAACTGTAGATCAGAAGGATGGCTGAGCAAAAGGCTTGATGAAACAAAAGGAATTTTATAAGGAACCAAGAGAAAGGAGAGGAAGTTGCTTGCTAACTTCTCTATGGAGATTGATTGAAGCATGAAGATGAATATGAAAAAGTCAAGAAAAATGAAATAAAAGTCAAGTAAACCAAATATTTAGCTTAGGAATAGTATATAGGAAGGTTCAAAGAGAAAAATATTAGTCTTGAGACCTGGCAAATCACACAAAAGTCAGAGGTGCATGAATAAAAAAGCATTTATGTTTGGACACCAGATGTGGCATAGACACCCACAAGTGAGCCATTCAGCACAGCATGAACTCCAACATTGTTGAGAAATTCTGTAAAGGGACAAATCCCATTTCACTCACCATTTGTGATGCAGAGATTGAATCTGGATCCTACAAAATAAATTGGGAAAGTGAAAACCACCATGTAAAATTCAGGGTCCACAACTCAGGGTCATGTTCTAAGGCTTTCACCTATAAAATGGGAGAAAGGCATATGTGATGGTTTGAATGAGAATGTCCCCGATAGGCTCCAAGTACTTGGATGTTTTTTGTATATTTTTATTGAATTTTTGTGTATTTCATACACATCTTAATACTCCCCCATCTGTACCTTCCCATAGCCCCACCCACTGAATTTCATGCATTCTGTCATTTATGTTAAAGCCTATTGAGTAAAGTTAGTGCCCCCAAATGTCCCTCAGTGCAAGTTCATCCACTGGGGTCTAGTCAGCCTATCTGGAGTTTCTCCCTTGAAGAAGATTAGCTCTTCCTCACCCAGTAGTAATAAGCTGCCAATAGTTATTTAACTAAGATTGGGGCCTGCTGACCATTTCCACAGTTCTATACTGGGTTTTGTCTGTTTGAGTTTGCATGGGTCAGCACTGCTGTATAAGCTAGGTCTTGGGAGCTTGTAAGACTCTATTTCCATATGTTCATGTACCTTCTCCCCTGGCTCTTACAATCTTTCTGCCCTCTTTTCTACAGTGGTCTCTAAGCCCTGGGTGGGTAAAGTTTAATATAGGTCCTGTCCGAGGACCCACACTCTGCACACTCTTATTTGTGGTCCTTTGATTTCATTGCCATCTGTAGGATGAGGGAGCTTTGTTGATAAAAGTTGAGAGATGCATTACTATTCTCTCTATCCCTTATTCTACTATGTTCCATGAGCTGGAGATTTCCCAACTTGGTGGTGCTTTGGGGGAGGCTTTAGGAGGTGTGGCCATGCTGGAAGAAGCATGTCACTAGTGGCAGTCTTTGAGAGTTCTTAAGCCTTGCCGAATTTCCAGTCACTCTGCTTCCTGTGCCTGCTGGAAGATGTGAGGACTTAAATTTCTGCGCATGCTCTGGCCACCTAACCATGTCTCCCTGCCGTGAGGACTCATGTCCTCTGGAACCCAGAACCGTCTTTTTTTTTTTTTTTTTTTTGAGACAAGGTCTCCCTGTCGCCCCAGCTGGTCTGGAACTCACTATATAGATCAGGCCGGCCTTGAACTCATAGAGATCTGCATGCCTCTGCTTCCCAAGTGCTGGGATTAAAGGCATGTGCCACCACCTCTGGCCCTTGTGACTTCATTTAATCACAACTGCTTCCCAATATTCCAAGTCCAAATAGCATTAATATATGACTTTGAAGATTAGATTTTCAATATATGAGCTTCTTTGGGATAACAGTCTCAGATTATAGCAGGGGGACCACCTTCTCCTTGGATGTATGGAGAGAGAGAGAGAGAGAGAGAGAGAGAGAGAGAGGGGAACAGAAATGAGAGAGAGAGAGAGAGAGAGAGAGAGAGAGAGAGGAGTACAGAAATTCGGTAGGAGGTTAGAAAGGGGTAGTGTAGACATGGGAAGGGATCTAAATACGATCAAAATATTTGTATGAAATTCACAAAAAAATTCTCTTTGTTCATGGATTTTTGGGTCATAAGTTCAAGAAGGGCTTGTCTGAGTAGTTCTCACCTGGAGTCTCTACATTCATTCACAAACTGGGGCTACAGTCATCTAAAGGCTTGACTGGGCTGGACTTCTAAGATGGTGCGCACACAGGCTGACACTAGAACCAACTGTTGGCCAAGAACTCAGTTTGGGTTGTTGACTGGAGCACCTATATGGGGCATCTCCAAGATGAGAATCAGTCTCGGGTCAGACTCTTAATATGGAGGCTAGCTTCTTCTACAGTATCCCAGGAAAGCCAAGAAGGTACACAATGCCTTCTACTTGTATACTTCCATCTGTCTGTCTATCTATTCACTATACTCCATTAGTTGACATAATCACACACAATTAGATTCAAGTGGAGGAAAATACACATGGTGTCTTGACAGAGGAGTATTTGGGCAGTATTTCAAGACTGCTTATTATAGTTGGGATTATAACACCTACAAGGTTTGGAAATCCAAATTGTCAATTCCTATGAATATGACTTCATTTTCCAATAGGGTCTTTGCAGGTTATTATATCCCTATTTAAATAAAAAAAATTGGACACAGAGATAAACATGTAGTGGCTGAGAATTTGATGTGATCATTAGGGCAGATATTAGGCTGATGTACCTATAAGCAACAGAATGGCAAAGATGGTATCTAGATTCCCAGGTTTGGAAGAGGCATAACAGAGGTGTCACCTCATAGCTTCCAAAGGAAGGAACCCCAACAGTACCTTGATTTTAAAGTTTTTTAGCCAAAACTGCAAGATAATAAATTTCTGTCTTTTAAGAGACTAGTTTTGGGTACTTTATTACTGAAGTCCTGGGTAACCATGTTTCCACTGACTAAAAAAACGTGGTTTTGTTTAAGAGGCAACAAGCTCACGTGAAAACATATACCTTCCCAAACTCCCCCCATCTACCAGGTATCTCTGAGAATGTCTCTTTACCCGATAAAGAATTTCTTTTCCTCTTTTTCCATTTCTCTTTTTTTTTTTTTGTTTTTTACTGTTCGTAATACAGATATGAGGTATAGAAACAAATTGGCCATTTTGTTTCTTGCCTGGGAAGACACAAGAGAACCAGGAAGATGGAAAGAATCTGAGTCCCCATGGGCAACCCTCTCAGCTGAACAAACAGGTTGCCATTGATTATTTTGACTATTTCTTCTGTACCAGGCACTATGCTAGGCGCTGGGGGCATGTCTCCATTCAGCCCCCATCTTCCTCTCATGATCTATCTATAACTTTGTCAGTAGATCCCTTCAACTTAATGAGATCTGTAAGAGTGAGGCTGTGATGTTGTGGACTCTCAAGGGAAAGCGTCCTACCCAACCTTCCAGGAGAGCATCCTGGAGCTCCCATCAGGGAAGAATCCAAGAGATGTACAGCCTTAAAAGTCTGTCAGCCCCCAGGGTGCTGAGAATCAGGGGAATGTCCTCCTTTCCCTCAACAAGAAACACACCTTCCTGGGGTATGAGATGGCCAGACCAGGGTTCTTGGAGGCCCCAGGGTGCCAAGTGAAGCACATCTGGGGCTGCCTGTGGTTCTCATGGCAGCCACTACCTCAGGACTCCTAGCAACCAGGGCTTCTCAGTCTGTCCTGGGAGACACCTCAGGCTGCCACACAGCAGCCAAGCTGCAATTATTCTCCAGAGGACTAATCAACGGAAAGCCAAAAAGAAGCCATAATATGAGTAAAACTGAGCAAATCTAGGTGCTTGGTACCTTCCCTTCAGCCAGAATGCCCTAAATTTCGTCAATTTCCAATCAGTCATCAAGACTCCAAATCAAAAGCTGCAGTTGCATTACTACTGTTGTTTCCAGGGTTTTCTACCGAAAAAGAGGACACTGGGTTTCATGGTGAACCAGCTCTAGATTTCTTCATGCTGTGAGTCCAGTCAGACTATCAACATGAACCTAACAAGTTAGAGACAAGAAGTCACTTGAGAAAATCTACTGCTTTCAGCATATCCACAACTTACACTCACCCAAAGAAATCACCATCTTCTACAGCACAGGTGAGTGTATAGGTCTCCTTTCAGAAGCAGTGGCTTACCCGTACCTGTGCAAAAGCTCTGCTCCTGGCCTCACTTCCATAACCCTCACCTCCCTCTGAAGATAATTATAAGTAAGGCCCTCTGAAGAGCAGGAGAAAGATGAACATGGGTCTCTATAGTCCTTCAGCCAATGAATATAGTGAAAGCCAGAGTAAAGTCAGATGCCAGCCAAACTGACCCATTGGCCAATATCTATTTCTATGGCCTTGAACAAGCTAACTGAAGCTCTCTAAGCCACAATTTCCTTGTCTATAAAATAAAACAATAATGTTTACCACAGGGACTGGGGATACTGCTCAGTGGGTAAAGTGCTTGCTGCACAAGCATGAGGATCTGAGTTTGGATTCCCAGCAACAGGAGAGCCAGGTATAGTGGTGCATGCCTATAACCCCAGTGCTGTGGTAGAATGAAGACGGCAGATTCTGGAGCTTGTTAGCCAGTCAGTCTACCCAAAACAGTGAGCTCCAGTTTCAGTGAGAGATCCTGTTGCAAGGTGGAGAGCAACTGAGGAAAGAAGCTGACATCAATTTCTGTCCTGTACACATCCATGCACAGGAAGCTATCTCCCCACATAGACACCTATACTATACCCACAAAAATGATTTTAAGGGCTGGGGAGATAGCTTCCTGGGTAAAGCACTTGCCACCCAAGCATTAAGACCTGAGTTCGGATCCCCAGAACTTACATATAACCAGACATGGCAGCATGTGTCTGTAATTCCAGCACTGTAAGGCAAGATGGGAGATAGAGACAGAATCCCCAGAGGCCAACTAGCCAAACTGTGTACGCAGTGGCAAACAACAATAACCTTGTTTCAAACAAGGTGAAAGGTGAGGACATATACCTGAGGTTGTCCTCTGACCTCCACATGCATGCTGTATTATGTACACACACACACACGTACACACAAATAAAATAAAAAATAATCTCCATGATAGTCATTAAGAGGACTAAACAAGAAAATATATGTGCAACATCTCCATACTACCTGGAGCATAGCAATAGGGATCCTGCAACCAGAGCTCTCCCTCTCTCCCTTCCCTCCCTCTCTCCTTTCCCTCCCTTCCTTCCCTCCCTGTGACTAGGATTTCTAAAGTCTTCTGGGTAAAGAAACAATGCAGGATTAGAAGCACCTTTCCATGTTCCTTGAAGAGTCAGGTTTGTGTCACTTTTACAGTCTTTTTGGCACCTACTATATGGCTTACCTATGGTACAGACTCTGAGACACTATAGCGAAGAAATAAAGACAAGTGAGAGGAGAACAAAGGGGGAGAACAAAAAGAGAGTCTTGTCTTTAATGTTCTATTAAAAGAACATTTTCGAAGATGGGATAAAAGCAGTAGTGCAATAGGCAAGTATTAAAAGCCAGTGCTCCCTGGTATGCTGCACACAGTCCAGTATCGCACCCCTACACATACCCAGGCAGACGGAAAGAGGACTGCACCATCCCCCAAAAATGTCCCCCAGGCAAAGAGAGCTTGCAGAGGGCAAGAGCAGCCATTCTGAAAATGGAGCTTTGAGCCCCTCGGGACACTTGCATCCCATCCAAACCTTCATGGAGCCCCATAAAATCTCCCTCTGCTAGCTTTCCCTGCAGTGTGTCATCTTTGACTCCCTCTCTCCTCATTGTCAACCATTAGCATCTCAGCCCTGGTCATCACTCCTCCCCATATTCCTCTGTGCCTGGCTCCAATTGTCCCATGGTGGGTGGCATATAGTGGGTTCTCACTGATTCTGAATTGCTCATGCTTTTAGTTATATGGTAAGTCATGATTTGTAAGTGTAATCAGAAACCTTTGTTTTCTTTTTTGCTTTGTTTTGTTTTGTTTTGTTTTTTTGTCTTTTTGAGACAGGGTCCCTTTGTAGCCCCAGCTGTCCTGGAACTCACTATGTAGACCAGGCTGGCCTCAAACTCACAAAGATCTGCCTGCCTCTGCCTCCCAAGTGCTAGGATTAAAGGTGTGCGCCACCATGCCTGGCAAAACCTTTGATTTTTAAAACATGAAAAAACAACTGAAGTGAATATTTTCCTCCTCAATTTAGAGGTAAAGAAACTGTGCTTAGAATGGAGCTTTACAATGGCCACACAAACAGTAGAAATAGACACTAGTGTAACCTTGGCCTTCTGACTTTAATCTGATGATCTCTCCACAACACCAAGAAGTGGGACTCCATAGCAGGCTTCTCAGTGCCTCTGGTCTGAAGAGACATTATGGTACTCAAGGGAATGAGAAGGGACCATCTAAGGATCTAATTTTTTACTTCCATCCTAACCATCCTTTCTCCTCACACAATTCCTTACGGCTAGGTTGGAAACTAAATTCATCTCCTGTGTACATACCCAGGCTCAATTTTAACTGGTCTAAAGTAGTCTAAATCCTTGCTAAGGTTTTAATATTTGTTCCCCAGAATTAATCTGTTGGAAACTTAATTCTCAAAGTCACATGTTAATGGTATTTGGAGGTGGGATCTTTGAGAGGTAACCAGGTTATGAGGACTCTTCCCTCGTTAACAGACTATATACAAAGTGACTCATTGTTTTAATAAAAATTAGTTATCCATGGCACGTTTGCTATCTTACCTTCCAATGATTCTGCCACGTAATGATCCAGTAGGAAAACTCCAGGTGCTGAGTTGATTTGAACACCATGCTCTTAGACTCCCCAGCCTCCCAAACCATGAACTAAATAAATCTCCACTCTGTGTAAATTATCCAATCTGTGGTGTTCAGTCCAGTCCTTGTACTTGGCTCTGACCCAAGCCTAAGTCTGGGCCTTTACTCTTCAGCATGGCCTGAGAGACCAGGAAAGTAGAACCATGTTCCTCCAGGCTGGGGTAGATCTTAATCTTCACCATCTCATGGCCTCTTAGATCATCTTCTCTCAGTGTCTTTATTCTCATATGCCTTGGAAGTCAACCATAATTGCCTTATAAATAAACTCCAGTACATTTTTCAAGAACCTTTCCAATCCCTGTAACACGTAAGAAAACTTTTGATCTAAAATATAGGTTTTAAGAGGCTGAATATTCAGAGTCTATTTCCTAAAATCTACCTTACATGACATTTTCACTTTGTGTTCAAGAATTATTTGATCCACCAAAACTTGATATATTTTTGTGGGGTTTGATCCCGTGAGTGACAATAATATAGTAATGATGATTTCATTGAAAAGGAATTTTTTATACATTTACGGTCTTACTGACCCTAATTTACAAGTGATAGAAACACAGCCCCACCTTTACTACCTCTCTCTTCATAATTACTCTCCTCCACTCCACTGAAAAAAGGCCCACTTCTTACCCTCCTAGAACCTTCTAAGGTACACTGGCTCCTGGAGCATAGATATCAAGTCCCAAAAGAGGGACTGTTTCAAGTGTAGAGCTAATATTAATGAAACAAATAACTCTAATCCATGAGTAACAAATCTTTGTGTAAAGCACATGGTATTCAAGTTTTTGCCTTTATTGAAACCTCAAGAAAACTTATTAAGATTGTCAGTTAATTGTTAAAAATATTTTTTATAATAGCTTTCTATAGAATCTTTGAAATATGATACAGAATAAGTTAAAAATTCCAAGTGATGTTACAATAATCCACTTGAATTCACATATCTACATAAACAGGATCTCTTAGCACTTAAATCTATAAATATGAAAAATGAGGATATAGTATACACTGAACTCTGTCCCTTTCTAACAGTAAGGAATATTCATCCATAGCTATAGCTTTAAAAGAGATGTATTTTTCAAGAAAATTTTAGCTTCATATTTAAGAATTCTTTGATTTATCAAAATTTGATATATATTTGTGTTGTTTTCAACAATTGAGTGCCAATAATATAGTAATGATGGCTTCACTGAAGAGATATTCTTCTTAGCAAAGGCTTACTTCCTCTAATTTATTATCTGCGACAGGACATCTCCCCTGAAGCCTAGGCATTTTTATCCAGTTGTCAGTTTGACATTTGTACTGAGATGTCCAGTAGGCAGTTCAAACTTACTAAGCCCTGAGTTATCCTGATATTCCTTCAAAACCCAGCACTTCCTTCAGGCCTTCCCAGACCAGTTTTACCCTTTTATCTTCTCAGATCATGCAAGGGACATTTGGGGACAGAAACTTGCCTCCATAAGCTTTAATATACATGACAGAATGCATGAGTACAGGTCGGGGGACAATGGGGGGGATAAGAATGGGGGAGGGTATCTAAATGTGATCAAGATGTATTGTATGAAATTTGCCAAAACATCAATACAAATACAACATAAAATAAATACACTTTAAAGTAAAAAATAAAATCTTAAAGTTGTCCTTGACCCAAGTCAGCTGCGAGAAGCTGCCTTACAAACCTCCTACACAGAAGTTGAAACTGATTAACCGCCTCTGGTACAAATTCATCGTGACAGTCACATTGAGGCCACCTATTTCACAGGTTTCTGCCAAT
Organism: Nannospalax galili; assembly: GCF_000622305.1. Lineage (NCBI taxonomy): Eukaryota > Metazoa > Chordata > Mammalia > Rodentia > Spalacidae > Nannospalax > Nannospalax galili. The sequence continues at coordinate 3,962,891 of NW_008330152.1, read as the reverse complement.
ATTTGAGTATAGGAAAGATATGCTTTGGCCCCCAAATTTTCCAAAGGCTTTGCTTCCTTAGATTCTCTCTCTCTTTCTTTCTTTCTTTCTTTCTCTCTCTCTCTCTCTCTCTCTCTCTCTCTCTCTCTCTCTCTCTCTCTCTCTCTCCCTCCCTCCTCCCTCCCTCACTACTTCCCTCCTCTCACATTCCTCAAAATTCCTCAAAGATCACACTTCCAGTAGTCTCTCAGCTCTCCAGCCTTCCCTAGTTCCTTCCATCTTTCCTTTCCAGATAAGAAATATTAATTTTAAAATGTGTATTTGTTTAACTCCACCTTGGAATCTACTTCTCAGAAGATACCAATTGTCACAACTCTTCTTGTTTTATCACATACTTCATAAGCAATCAATAAACTTTATTGGTTCACTTGAAATTATAACCAGGGTGTAACCATTTCTCACTATCCTCATTACTATCATCCTGATCCAAGCCATCATTATCTCTCATCTGGATTTTGAAATAGCTTCCTGGCTCTGTCAATGCGGTATATCAAAGATGGCTATAAATTCATTGTGCTATTCCCTTGAATCTGGGCTTACATAGAAGGGATACAGTGCCAGTTTCAGATCTAAGCTCTAAGGAGACCTGCAGCTTCTGCTTCCTACCTCTTGGAATCCAACCTCTATGCTGCGTAAGAGTCCTAACAGCCCAGTTGGAGACAAATCAAAGCCCCCAGGCAACATTCCTAGCTGAGTACCCAGATGACAGCCAGCACCAACTTGTGAGTAAGTCATCTTAGAAGTGGCTTCAGCCACAGCTACCTTAGCTGATGCCACAAGGGACTGAAAATGAGTCTCCCAACAAAGCCTTTCCTAAATTACAAAACCACGAGTAAATAAATGATGGTGCATGTTCTAAATCATTAAGGTTTGGGTTTCTTTAACACAAAAGATAACATAAAAATAATCAAAGGAGTCAGGGTCCTAATAAGAAACAGATGGCACACAAAGGAATAACTATATTCACAGAAGTGTGGCTGGAGTTATGGAAAGTAACCAGAGATGTGAAGCACCAGGGGCATGCCATATCTCCCTCTAGGCCTAAAGGAAAAACAAAAGGGTAGCAGTTATCCAAACCTGAAATGAATGACTGTAAGTAGGAAGATGTCCTTGCTGGAGTTGGCCTTAGGTAGAGGGATACAGCCAGCACACCGTGACTTGCCAGAGAAGCCAGAAGAATAAGTGGGAAAAAATTCCCTCACTTTGTTATCATCACTTATTTCACCCTCTCATCTCCTACTGTTCCCCATTGCCGGAGCTCATTGAAAGCCAGAGGGAAAAAAAGTGACCCATAAAGTCCATGCAGATCAGCCTGCTAGGGTATAGGGCAGGATGGGAAATGTGAAGCACATATATGAAAGGAAAATACAGAAATCTAGCAGCCTATCTATATTAGGATGCTTCAGAAAAACAGAATCAGCGGGAGTTAGATGATTGATAGGTAAATAGATGATAGCTAGATAACATCTTATATGTAGATGAGAACTACATCAATGAGATTTTATATACATATGAGAGGCCCCATGAATATACATATATGGATATATAGTTAGTTATGTGTCTATGTTTAATTAAGTCACAATTACAGAGGCAAAAGCAACCCACAATCTGGAATCTGCAAGCTGGTGACCCTGAAAGCTAGAGGTGTAATTCAAACCCCAAAGCCTGAGAAACAGTGGATCTGAGCATGTGAGTTCTGGTCCAGGTCCAAAGACCTAAGAATCTTGAGCATCAATATCCAGGAGCAGAGGAAAAGGGATAAACATCACAGCAGAGAGCACATTCCTCTTTCTTCTACCTTTTTTTTTGTTCTATCCAGGCTCTCAGGCAATTGGGTAATGCCCACTTTGGTGAAGGTGGTTTTTCTTCGCTGTGTACTGATTCAATGCTAATCTCCTCAAGAAACACCCTCATAGACACACAGAGAAATAATGCTGCACCAGATTTCCAGGCATTCTTTAGTCCGATCAAGTTGACATATAAAATAAATCATCAAACTAACAACTGTGTCTGCTCTCTTTATATCTTGTTGCAGTCCATTTTTGCTATAATGCCATAAAAATTCTATAAAAGTTTAAGTGAAACATAATTCCATCTAAAATGTCATCAAAACATTCCATAATCACTCAGGTAAAAGCTAAACATCCTTAAAATATCCACCAAAAATATCTTATAATCTGCCTACCCATGACTTTTGAGCCCATCTCCAGAGCCGCCACCCTCTTTACTCTTTCCCAAACTCAATAGGTACAGCTGAGCCTCACGATATCTTCACTGGCTATTCCCTCTATTTCATGTGCCCTTCCTCTTGGGTGCACTTAAGTCTTTCTCTTTCTTCAGATCCTTATGCAAAAGTCATCTTTTCATGAAGAGCACTTTATCAAAAATGTCAGCATCATCTGGCTTTGTCTCTCATGTTGATACTTCTAATACCTAATACACACACACACACCCCATAAATTTCCATGAGGGCAGGAATTTTAATGTGTTTGGTTTACTAGAGCAGTATCTAGAACAATATCTGCACATAATAAACATTTATTTAGCTAATGAATGAAAAGCCACAAAAAGCAATATATAATTTCAATTTATACATATTTATGCATGCATATGTGTGTGTGTGTATCTATGGATTTCTAGAGATGTGTATAGATATAGGCTTACATTCATACACAAAGCTGCAATAAGGTAATGAATAAAGATATCTTTCAAACAAACTATGTTAAGATAATTCCTTGGGGAAACAGAAAAATAATTCAAGTTCAAAGAGAAAAGGGAATTGTATAAAATTTGTATATATTCTAAGAAAACATTGTTCATGTGTTTTTGTTAGTGGATGTTGACGAACAGCAAATGGTTATTGAGACTCCACTTCCAAGAGTGACATAAGTTTCATTTTTAAATGACAATATTCTCAATATGCTGCAAATTAAATTCTTTGAATGATTTGACTTTATAATTAAAACTATCTTAGAAGTTAACTTCAAAATACATGAAGGAGTTTCACAATTTAACAAATATGTTTCAGAGGATATGTAAACAAAACTTTTGCTTTTGTGTAGACTGAAAGAACTCAGATTAGAATGATCTTGCCTCTTAGTTCTGCCACTAACTAGCTTTATGACCTTAGAGAAGTCCCATTTGAAAAATCTCTCTGTTCCGTGACCTTGAAAATTGGGGGATGGGCTGTCTCTTTACAATTTTACTTCCTCCTAGAAGTTTCTTGCTCCCTTCCTCCCTTCTGTTCCTACTCTGAAGTCTAGGCCTACACCTATCACTTGTGGGTAAGGAAATGAATATGAAAGTAAGGCCACAGCTGGCAGTAGACTCTCTTGTCTCTTCCCATAAGGTTTCATTCATAATTATATAACAAATACCTTCCCTCAAGAGAACCAGTTCAGGTATAGGTCTGTACAAGCTCTGGCAATAGACTCAGGGTCTCTTGGGCAAAGGATCCTTGAGTTCTGAGCACCTAGGTAAGGGTCCCAAAAAGTCATATCCCTAACTCATTTCATAGGAAGGATATGTCGGGGAAAAGGGCCAGAACAAGATCATGCAACACACAGAGGCCAGGGAGGGATCCCACTTGTCCAGGTCTAAGGTGCTACTGTCTGCCCTTAACCCTTACTGAATGATTGCTGGTAAGTGTGGATGGATAAACATAAGCATACCTCCATACAGTGAAATGGAAATACAGCAGGGCAATACAAAGGGAAAAACTGGTACTCTACCAAACAGCATGGTTGCACCCCAGAACTATACTAAACAAAAGGAACCAGACCCTAACGAGTATAAACTGAATGATTTAATTCATATAAAATTCAGGCAGATGGAATCTATAGTGACAGGAAGTTTAGTTACTACTTTGGACCCTCAGTAGGGGAACTGATGGAGTTTTCTGGGCTGATAATGTTACTTTGTCATTGTATTATCATAGTGGCTTCACAGAGGTATGCATTTGTTAAAGCTCATCAGACAAAATCAGCACATTTTATTGCACGTAAATTATACTTTGGTGAAGTTGATTTATGAAGAAAAGCAAGTATCAACAAAAGGACTACCTAGCAGAATTAATGTCTGTTAGAAAGTATACATTCCATATCATGGTATAATGGTTCTTGCTCTATCCTAATAGAATTCTCTTTAACTATTTGTGCACGTTCACCCATGAGTCACACTGAAGAGCTGACTCTAGGCTCCAGACTTTTTCCTTGCCCCAAGTCAATATTCATTTTCTAATTAAAAAGGCAGTGTGAATACAGAAGCCCTGGGTTCAAGTCTAAGGCCTGCCTCTTCGAGCTGCATGGCCTTATGAAGTTGTCAGAGGAGGCAAGCATTTGGGGTTTTATTTCATTCTCACCCAAACTCTGTATAACAGATAACTCTGATCATGACCATTTTGCAGATGAGAAATCCGAGGTTAAATTCACATCTAACAAGTGTTAGGGTTTGAATCCAGATCTCTTAAGCTCTGTCCTGTTCCTCAAGAGCAATCTGCTTAACTTCTGAGGCTACAGGTCCCTTATTTCTAAAGCTGGAATAACACCACAGGACCATTTTACAAAACAAGTGAGGTGCTTTGTGTCACTGATGTGTTCAATAGATGTCAGCAATTTATTAGTATAGGAAAATAATTTCTGATCATTTACAGCTTTTGAGTTAAAGACAGACATAAGTACTTCCTGCTTACCTTTGTCTTGGCAAGCTTCCCAGTGTAACTAACTAGGGATTAATCCTGGAAGGTTCAAGACTGGCCAACAATTCCATTATAGCTAAGAATGTTTACTTGACCGAAGAAGGTACACACTGCTATGCAGGTGGCTGTTTGACCCCAATTAAAGGAATTATTTCAATTCAAAAGACAAGATCCTAAAATATCAAAGATTTACTCAAAGAAAGTCTAAGCTCATATCCCAGCATGGTGGCTATGCCTGTAATCTAAACACTAAGAATGGGGAGAGAATAAAGGATCCAGAGTTCAAGGCCAGCCTGGCTGGATTACATGGCAAGACCTTGTTCCAAGAAAAAGAAAGAAGAAGGAGGAGAAGGAAGAAAAGATCTAAGTTCAAACAAATGAAGTTTAGAGCTCCCTTTTGAGGTTACTGTTCTTGTGGGCCCCTGTATTCCAAAACAGAATACCCCCATAATAAATCCACCATATTTGCATACCATTCCTGCTTAGAAGTACCTAAATATTGTAGGAATGGATTCTTTTCTACCACAGTTTTTCTATGTTAGTTCAAACAAAGTATCTAATAACCCTCTAACTTTATTTCATGTTCTAATACTGAGAAGAGGGATGATTCTGATGTATACAAAACAAAATTAATATCAAAATAAGATGTTGTATTGGTTACAAACTCACCTATATGGGACTTCTCTTTGTTGAATATAACATCATTTCTCTGAAATCAATGGAGGACACTGGCAGGATCATTTTGGCATAGTGCCTGGCACACTACAGGAACACAATGATGGCCAGTACCCTACCTACCCACTAATCCTCTGAGGTTTAGGAGAGCAGGATTTTCTCAGAAGCACTCTCTTCTTTGTTGTAGTAACTGAGTCAACAGGGATACATCTACTTCAACTTCTGGGAAAACGGGGCAAGTAAAATTGCAGGAAAGGTGCCACCATGTCTAGGCTTAAATGCCTGTCACTCCATCACCAGAAACAGAATATGAGGGCTTTCCTGGAGGCTAATTGACAACTATAGTCACCTGAGACTTAAAAGGATGCAAACAAACCACCAGCTGTCGCTGATTTTAACTCTTTTACAATAGTGTAGCTCTGGGGAGGACATTCGTAGCAATGGCTGCCAGCAGTCTCCAGAATGATTGCTGAGAACAAATTCAGCCTTAGGTGTAATAATATCAGATGGAATGAACAACCTTGAGTGCCTTGCAGTCAAAAGCTTCCTCTAATGTGATGGGGTGATCACTATCTCTTTTATGCTCTTAGATAATCTGCCAGGGATCATTCTCCTGATTGGCGAAGAGACCCACAAGCTACCCAGCTCAGTGTGCTGGGGAAGGCTTGGATCCAAGTGGGGTATGGGTATCTTGCCTGAAATTTAGAAGTGGAACTTGGCTGAGTTAGTAGTTAACTACAGTTGATGGACTTGTGATGCAGACCTTGCAGCCAAGAGTACCAGTGGGGCTGATATCTTTAGTCTGTGCTCAGAGAAGAAGAAAAGGCCATTCAGCCTGAAATGCAAAACCACAGAGGGAGACTATTGGAGAAAGTCAGATAAAGGTGGAGGAAAAACTGGAAGACACTTGGATGCTTTTCATGCAAGCTCTGATTCATTTGACCCTTTTTAACTCAGACTGACTTGAATTATATATAATCCCTTCTTGTTAATTTCTTCCATTCTGGTCCTTAAGGTTTCATTTCTTTTTTTAATTTTTAAAAATTTATTATTTTCATTTTATGTATATAAATGTATTGCCTGCATGCATATAAGTGCATGCATGTTGAGCAATGCCCACAGAGGTCAGAAGAGGGTATTGGATTCCCTGGAACTGGAGTTATGGACAGTTGTTAGCCACCATATGGGTTCTGGGAACCAAACCTGGGTCCTCTGCAAGAGCAGCCAGTGCTCTTCATCATTAAGCCATCTCTCCAGCCCCAAGGTTTCATTTCTTTGGTTTAACCTATTAGACTGATGTCCCAAGACATAATGTTAAGTCATTTTTAAAAATTAATTATTGTACACAGTTTTAGGTTTCATTGGCATTTTCAAATAAAATTTTTGTTGTTGATTCTACTCCATCCCTCTTCTCCTTCATCCTATTGTCCTCCCTTGTTCCCTTCCATATCCCATAACCTCCTTTCTACTTCCACATCACATATGTCCTAGTGCCCTCCCTACCCTCTCCTCAACATGTCTTCGCTCCTCTTGTGATCTCTTTGTAATTTCAAAGCTCACATCTATACTCACCCCCACTTATATACATACAAACATATAAACATTCATAAGCTAGGATTTGTGTATGAAAGAAAACGTGAATTTTTTTTGCCTTTTTGAGTCTAGGCTGGCTTGCTTAATATATTTGGTCCTTTCCATAAGTATGTAGTTTGCTATAAATTTCATTATTTCATTTTTTAACAGATGAATAAAATCCCATTGTGTGTGTGTGTGTGTGTGTGTGTGTGTGTGTGTGTGTGTCTCACTTTCCTCATCCATTGACTACTGGCTCCTGCCTGTGAATGACTTTCAGAATTTTCCCAAAGTCAAATTTTGATAAGGAGGTTGTAAGGAACATCTGAGAACAGGTCTGCCAAGGATCAAGGTACCCTTCCAACCAAGTGAGTAAGAGTCTAGTGCCCATAGTGGCTTGGCTCTCCTTCCAGCCTTCCCTCCATTCTGACTCATTCCCTCCTCTTCTTCATTTCTCACTTCTACTTTACCTTGCCCTCATTATCATCCTGCCATCCTCCAGCCTCATTCTCTCCACTTCACACACAGTCCATTGCCAGTGCAGTCCTTCATTTACTCATATACTCCTTTATCACTTGCATCCTCCATTAGGATGTCTCCTCATGAGGTCCAGGAGTTTATGATTATTACTCATAAATCAGATTTAATCATTCTTAATGGAGTTTCCAAAACTTGTAGCATGTGCTTTTTTCTAATTTTTGTGATGGTTCCTATGGTTGAGCTGTTTTTATTTATGTTTATCATTCCTTTTCCATATGCCCTGGAAGCTTTGCAAGGCCATGGACAGTGAATGATTAATCTTTGAGGACCCAGTACTGCTCCATCAGACCTGGAAAAAATTCTGGATGGATGAAAGCATGGGATGTATGCACAGACGAATAGAAGGAGGATGTAAAGGAGTATCAAGGGCTGAAATAGTATTTGCCATTATTATGAACGAGCAATAAACCTCAAAATGTATCTCCATAAGACAAATACTGTATTACTATCACAGGAATCTAAAAGAGGTGTCTGGGTGAGGAATTTTGGAAAGACTTGATGAGTCAGTTCTCACTTTGAGATCTGTCATGTTGTAGGCAGATGTCAGCAGGACTTGAAGTCATATGAAATGTAGACTTAGATGGACGTGCAAAACAGCAACTCACATATTTGACAGCTGAAACTATTGGCAAGTTCAGCTGAGACTTAACTATAATATCTACATATGGTGCCAGGGTGTGGCTTCGGCTTCATCACAGTAAAGTTACCAGAGTAGTGTTAAAGTTCTTCTGTACTGACAGAGGGATCCAGCACAAGTTTCCTGAATTCAAGGCAGAAGCTGCATTGCCTTTCAGGACCCAGGCATGGAAGTCATACAGTATCAGCTCTACTCTCTTCTGCTGAATGAAACAGTTATATGCCCACGGATAAAACAGAGACCTTTCCTATCTGTGGAAAGATGTCCAACAGAGTTTTGGAATCACTGACTACAGCTGACTCAGTGTAAAGTTCTTCCATCTCCTTTATATTTATTCTAGAATAAATCAATGTTCAGAGAATTTACATGACTTATTCACGGTCACATAAAATGAATGACAACTAAGGCTACAACCAAAATTCCCTTAGTTCAAGACAGTTCAGCTACCATCTTCTTCATTACCTAAAAGAGGAAAGATTTATTCTTGTTCATGAGATTTCAACCGTGGCCAATTGGCTCCATTGTTCAAGGGACTGTAGTAAGGCAGACGATCATGGTAGGAGCACATGTTAGAACAAAGCTACTTACCTCATGCTTTCTAGAAAGCAAAGAGAGAGAAAGGTAGGGAGGGTCCAGGGCGCCAATATTTTCTCTTTTTATTTCAGTTTAAGTAATAAAAATTTATTGAGAATTCCTAGGATAGTGGTTTTCTCCTCCAACTCTGAGGGAGGGAGACAACATTATAGGAAATTACTAAGAAATCACACACACACACACACACACACACACACACACACACACACACACACACGGGCCAATATAGGGAGGAGGAAAGCCATTCCCTCCAAAATAGACTGTCTTCAGTCTTCCTTAAGGGCAGGTGCTGAGGGACCATCACATGATACTGGGGTCAGGGTGCGCAAGACTCTTCCCACTCCCTGGCTCCTCAAAAAATGGAGGAGAAACTCATCCACTTCTCTGGAGGTGGGCTTTTTTATTATCATGCTCATATCTTACCTTTGATAAGGCTGTCACTTCATTCTGGAGATTCAGCACAAGGTTGTCAACTCTGAGAGAGATGCACTTTTGTGATGTGGGATAGCTGGAATTCTTGCTCAGTGCTTCTCCAAGCATCTTGGTGGGCTCAGTCTCCCACTAAACCTGAAAGATCTTCTGCAGCTGTCCCTGCTTAGCTTTTTCCACTGAGAACTGGGCTCTCTGGTCTTCCTGCTAGGTCACTTGTTTGATGTCTGAAGCAGTTGTGTACTCTCAGCTTAAGCTCAACTCTGTGATCACTACATCATCCAGGATGAGGCTGAAGTCCTTGGCGAGCTCTGTGAGCTCCTTTCAGATCAAGAGGAACACCTGAGCCCACTGGGTAATCATCTGTGAGGCACTGAACTTTGCTACAACACCCGAGTACCTTGTTGACAATGGATGGCAGCATTTGTCCCTCATAATGTAGCACCAGGCGCTTATACATGCTAGGGAGATCCTGGGCATTGGGTTGAGACAGCACATGGAGGGAGATGTTCACCATCTGCAGCTCTTTGAAGTCTGTAAAGAAGAAGATATTTTCGTGTCTGGCCAGCAAGTCACAGATGATAGGATAATGAAACCAAGGGAACCTGGAGAGGAGAAGCTAGGGATAGGAAATGAGAAACTGCAGTTTCATTGGCTTTGTCCAGTTTCCCCTCATCTCACAGCTTTGGACCTGTTCCCCATTACCACACACAAACAGATTCTCTTTTTTCCTTTTTTGCTAATATTTCTTTGAGAAATGTCCCCAACAACCTAACTTCCTTCCACTAGGCCCTGTTCACTGAAGATTCCACCACATGCCAATAGAAACACTGGCTAGGGACCTAACATTCAAGACATGGACCTTTGAAGGACATTTAAGATCCAAAGTATAACACTAGAGATATGTTTCTGATCATATATGGTAATAACCTATAAAGAATTTATGTGCTCAACTGGGAGAGAGACATCCTGGTTCTTTTGATGTGGTTCATATGAAAGACTCCAATGCCAATAATGTTGCCAGTCAGCTCTCCAGCATTTTCATTATTGCCAAAAGCAATAAATCCTGGCTTTCTGTTCATCAATGAAGGTGTCTTCTATTGCTGAAGAAAGAGACAAAAGACTAGTGGTCAAACAAAGAAGGGTGTGAAATGATCTCTAATTGACAAGGTAGAAAAGTCTTGATATTCAAAGATAGTACAGCATTAAAAAAATAGATCTATGGTCAGTGAGAACTTAGTGCCAACACCTCTCTAGTGTTGTCTTTCTCTGTTTTGAGTCCACATTTTCAAAAGCTAAAGCATCACAAACCACAATGGAGTTGAATTTCAATTCCTAGCCCTCATCAATGAGCTATGAGTAGAAGGATAAAGTGGCAGAATACAGACAATGTTAAGAAAGGCTGCCCCTGAGTTTCAGGGATGCTCATTCCCATTGCATTGTTTAGTATGTACAGGCTTTGTAGATGCCGTAGACGAACTCCAAGTTTCCTGGTGCCCCTCAAAACCACAAGGCCATAATTTTTGGGTAGTAAATGATTAAGGAATTAGTCGATGTGTTTCACATTCCACATATTGTAGCAGCTCTTGCTATGTGTTTGAGATTCCATAGACCAAATCAACAGAAGATACAAAGAAACAATGACCAAATCAAAGTAGGATGAGATTTTGTAAAACGTAAGGGAGGAGCTTTCCATCAAGTAAATCAGTGTTACTGAAGTCACACCACATCATGCTAATATGTCAAATCTAGTTGTGGGGTAAGCTGTGGCGAAATTTATTTTTACTAATAAACCAATGTTTAAGAATAGTTTCTTAGGGATGGTCATGTTGGTGCATGCCCTTTAGTCCCAGTACTTGGCAGGCAGAAGCAGGCAGACCTCTGGGAGACCGAGGCCAGCTTGTTCTACATAGCAAGTTCCAGGCCAGCTGGGTCTACAGGAGATACCTTCTCAAAAAAGAAGAAAACATAAAGAATAGTTTCTTGGGGCTGAAGAAATAACTCAGTAATTAAGAGCACTGGCTGCTCTTGCAGAGGACCCAGGTTTGGTTCCTAGCATCCACATGGCAGCTAACAATCATCTTTAACTTGAGTTCCAGGAGATCTGACACCCTCTTCTGGACTCCATGGGCATTGCATGTATGTGGTATAATTACATACACACAGGCAAAATACTCATACACATAAAATTTTAAAAATATAAATGAATCAAAAAGTTTTTGGAAGAATATTTTAAGTGAAAAAGTATACATACATATATATGTATATATACTTCCCATATAACAGTGTCAGGGTATCATGTTTGCATATACCTTTACTAGTGGGAAAAAGAGGTATCATTAGAGCCTTCATATAGCCCTGTAACTGCCATCTGATATGATGGTATATTTAGGTAGAAAAAGGGTTAAAAACAAGTGTCTAAAATGTTATCACTATTGATCTCCCAAGAACAAAGTTTAAAAGTGCACTGGACTCCTGATGTTAGCTCAGATTCTGCCTAATGTTACAAATAATTGGCCCAAACTGAGAACGAAAGCACAAGACTAACTGCATGTCCTTCTGATGCCGTTTTAGCTGGGCTCATTTAAGAATTATTTCAATGAACTGCAAAATACATCTATACTTGGCTTTGCTATTTCTGATTTGATTAGAGCCCAGATTCACTGAAGTTTGTATATTTTTGCCCAGCAGAACAGATAACCCTTCATATTGGTTTTATGGTTCCAATAAAGCACTATGTTGTATCTACCAAATTCAACTCAGCATTCTTTCGACTGGCTATACATAAACATCTGTCCTTTAAACTAGCTTTACCATCTTGCTAGCGCCTTCATTAACTAATGAGGTGAATAAAATCTTTCACATGTTCATTTTATACCTGCACAAGATTCATGCTTTTTAGCATTTTGAAAGTTGTACTTTAACACTAGAAATGAGTCTGCAGTTTCTCCAGGCTCTGCAAATACAGGGTGGTGGGTAAGGTGGATTGCAAGATTTCTTTCAATGCCAATAATTGTGTGATTCCTTCAATTAAAAAAAAAACAATATAAAGTGTTTAGTGGTGTAGGCTATCTGTTAAAGACAGAAACTGTCAAATGGAAATTTTCAGGAAGATTTGGGTATAATTATGATAAAAATGAATCCTAGCTAAACAAAGAATCTCAAAATGACCATCAAGTATAATGGTGTATTAGCGTCTGCTTCAAAATCCATGTTGAAACTTAATCCCCAATGCAACAGTATTAAGAGGAGTGGCCTTTAGGAGGTAATTAAGTCATGAGGGCCTCACCCTCAAAAATGTGATTAGCACCCTTAAAAAAAAAAACCCAAAACTAAAAGGAGGACTCTTCCGCTCTTCTGTCTGCCATAGGAGGACATGGGGCTCTTTCTCTCAGGAAGATGCAGTAACAAGGCATCATGTTGGAAACAGAGTACATCCCTCACTGGATACCAATCCTGCCACTGTCTTGATTTTGGATGTTCCAGGCTTCAAAACCATGATAAATAAATTTCTATTGTTTCTAACTTACTTGCTTTGTATAATTTTGTCATAGCTATACAAACCAAATAAGACACTAACCTGAATATCCAGGAATTAAAGTGCTCAGACCATCAGATTCTAACAAGAGCATCTTCTCTTGTCTGGGGATAGTTGTGAATCCTAACAGTGCCTGCCCCAGAGAACATAGTTAGATCGCCAATAAATATAAGAGGCACAAAATGAACTCCCATTCCTCCGTATTCTGCCAGATGAGAGTCAGCAGCACCAGATGGTGAACAACGATCCTTGCTATACAAAGTGTGCTCTCGGAGCCAGCAGAAAAAGATACCACCTAAAACCATGTTAGGAGTGTATAAGCCCAAGCCCATCTATAACCAAGGGAAACAGGATCTGCATTTTAACAAGAGTCCCTGGTGATTGACGAATATGTGGACTTTAAGGAGCACTGGTCTGCCTGCAGAGTTCAAAACTGGTTCTTACCCTTAGTCATATATTGAAGCTACCTGGTGAGTCTTTCGGCTTACAGAGAGTGGGTTGTTATTAGTAGCCTCTGTAGCAGGATACAAATGAGGCTGGCAGACAGAAAACAAAAGCCACTCTTCTTTAAATCAACACTGTGTGGAAAAACGTCAGCAAAGGGGCTTTGGCAATACCAGGCTTATACCAGGCTTTGGCAATACCAGGCAATACCAGCCAAGGAGAAGTTGTTTGAGGGCTATATGAGAAAGAAGTAGAAGAACAGCTAAGCCTGTGGATTCTTCTCTGGATTATTTCCCTCAGGGACAAAGGTATTTGTGACTGACCAGGATGCCTATCTCTTATTCTGGCTAATTCTATTCAGTGGCTATGAAACTGAGAAGGGCACAAAGGCATAAGGAAAAAAAGGAAAGAATGTTTTGGCCATCCTTAACAAGATCTCTTCATTCATTCTGAATCCCCAGTCAGGGTCTTTTTTTCATACAAAGATCTACATTAAGAAATCCTCCTCATATGTGGATCCTAGGATCAGACTTTGATAAATAAGTATGCAAACAGACATAACTGCAGGAACCAGGACAAGGGTAAGGAAACAGTGAGGTAAAGGAAAAGAAATAACCTGAAGGAGAAGAATAGTAGGTAACAGGCCTTAATAAGGGAGATATGGATAAAAATTGGGTTAGTCTAAGGGAGGGGGGAGGGAAGGGTATATGAGGAACCTAGGGGATAAGGAGAAAGAAGAAGCTCAACAGAGGTAGCATCATAGGAGCAAGGGTATTAGTAAGGAAGAAAGGGGGGGAAGTGGTGGCATCTTAAGTGGGAAAACCATGATAGAGGAGTGAGACGATACAAGAGAGAAACAATGCCTAGCTAGTCATGAAAACCAGAGGGAACCATATTATTCCTACAATCTACTGACAAATTATACTTAACAGATCAAGAAATATATCTCTAGATAAGGTTTATTTGAGACCAACCGGTCATTACCCAAGATTTATCTGCAGGACACACAGTAATTAAAAATGCCAGAATGGTGGAACTAAACTTCTGGGATGTTGAACAGACATACATTGAGATCTATACTAATTGGGTCAGAGGGACACAAAGGACACTTTTTGCTCCTTGCCCTCCTAGGTCGATTAGTTCCCAGGGACTATGAGCATCTCGCAAAATGTCCTGTAACGGTGGTGGGTCATCTGACCTCTTGATCAAGGAGGCCAAGGAGACGCCACCAGATGGACTTGAACCAGTGTCCAGTCTATAAAGAGGAGGGTCAACACGGAGGAATCGTTTCCTCCATGCTTCCAAGAGAAGCCAAAAATGGTCTAGCAA
>NW_008330152.1:3931101-3947588 GCF_000622305.1 Nannospalax galili | reverse complement strand
GATGTACCCTAGCTCAGAAAAATGTTATTGAATAGGTTAATGCTGTTGTAATGAAACGCTTCTTCTAATTAAAAAAAAAATATTTTATTGAAAAAAAAACTGGGAGTTTTAAGCAATGATATAGTGGATGGGATTCAGGCTTATTGCATCCAGGGAATATTTCTAAGATTACCACGTCTCAGTTCAGGATCCTACAAGAAAACACCATAGACTGAGTGGACCATATAGAACCTCATAGTTTTGGAAGCTAAAGCTGTGATCAGAGTGCCAGCGTGGTTGGTTTCTGTGGAGGATCTGCTTCTAAATTATAGACAGCCAACTTCTTACTATATCCTCATATGGCAGGGTAGGTAAAGAGCTCTCTGCAGTGTCTTCTTATCATGGAATTAATCCTACTTATGAAGGGTCTATCCTCATGACCCAACTACTTCCTGAAGGTCCCACTGCCCAGTATCTTCACATGGGAATTTAGGCTGAAATATATAAATTTGGAAGACACACAAACATTCAGCTCATAACATAACTATCACATTTGTATGCCTCAATCCAGAGGATTAGGGTTGTATGGGTCAAATTTAATAGGAACACATCAGTCCTAGTCAAGAATTGGGGGGGGGTACATGTGTGGTTACAGGTGGACATGTTAACCTCAGGGAGTCATCCATCTTGTTTTTTTAATGTATATTTTTATTGAATTTTTGTATATTTGTGTATTTCATACAAAAACATATTAATCATCTTTAGACCTCTTCCCCCTCCATACCCCCTACATCCCCCCACCAGATTTCATACATTCTATCACATATGTTATGGCCTCTTAAGTCAAGTTAGTGTACCCAGACATCCCTCAGTACAAGTTTATTCACTAGAATTTAGTGAGCCTATCTAGAGTCTCTCCCTTAAGGAAGATCAACTTTCCCTCACCCAGCAATAATCGGATGCCAATAGTTCTTCAGCTAAAGTTGAGGCACGCTGTCCACTTTCCTGGTTCTATGCTGTGTTTTTGTCTTATTGAGTTTGCATGGGTCTTGTGTGTGCTATCACCATTGCTGTAAGTTCATATGAACAAGGTCACAGGAACCTGTAAGACTCTTGGTTTCCAGGGCTGGAGAGATGACTCAGAGGTTAAGAGCACTGCCTGCTCTTGTAGAAGACATGGGCTCACATCCCAGCACCCACATGGAGGCTTATAACCATCCATAACTCCAGTTCCAGGGGATCCAATGCCCTCTTCTGAGCTCCGCAGGCATTGCACAACACAGGTGCACACAAATAATATTTTTTAAGAAGACTCTGGCTCTTACAGTCTTTCTGCCCCTTCTTCTGCAGTGGGCCCTGAGGCCTGGGTGGGTGAAGTTCGACATAGGAGTCCTGTCAAGGAACCCACACTCTGCAGACTCTTATTTTCTATACCTTGGCCATTTGCAGCCTTTTGTGTTCATCTCCCTTGTTGCATGAGAAAGCTTTGCTGATGAGAGTTGAAAGACGCATTAGTATTCTCTCTACCCCTTCTTCTACTATGTTCTATGAGCCTTAGGTATAGAGGTTCCACTGTAGGTGTGTAACTTAGGGTTGGGCATCTCACAGACACTTATTCTCTGTGTGTGACCAGTTGTGGAACACTGTAATAGTCTTTGTCTGTTGCAAAAGAAGCTTCTTTGATGAGCGGTGACTGGCATACTTGCCTATAAATATAAGAATCCAGATTTAGCATATAGTAAGAAATTACATTTTTTTCCTAGAGATGTGACAGACTTAGGATATTCTCTAAGATCTATGACCTCTCCAGCCATGTGTATTTGGCTATGTTTACAGTGCCACACTTGAGTTCCCTCCCATTGAGTGGGCTTTTAGTCCAATTAGGTAGCTGATGATTTCACCCAAGATAAAAGTGCCACTACTGCACTAATATAGTTTGCTGTGCTGGTCATTGTTCTGGTCATTAGGCTTTAAAACTGGGGTTAGCCCACTGATTGATTTTCTCCCTTAGTAGTTTGCAAAGCATCCTCAAAAACTATGAAAGCTAGGCTTCAAGGAGGTGGTTTCTAGATCAGTTCCAGTTCCATTGCTACAAGTCCTGTGTCAGAATTAAGTAGTCTTCAGCAATAGGGTCTTACCTTCAAGTTCTGGGAGGCAATCAAATGCTGTGCCAATAGCCTGTGTAATTTTGGGAGTCTCGTGAACTACCCTGACCAACAACTCAAAGGGAAGTTTCTCCTGTCTGGCACTGTTTCTTGTTATATAGCCTTCAGCTATATACCATCCATCTTATTTTTTGAGACATGGTCTTTCACTGGTCTAGAGCTCACCCAGTAGGATAGGCTGGCTGACTAGTGACCCCAGAATCTACCTGTTTCTGCCTCCCCAGTAATGGGATTACAAGCTTATGTCACCATAACCTGGCTTTTCATACGGGTTTAGGGTATCAAATTGAGGTCCACATGCTTACAAAGCAAGTACTTTACAGACTGAGGCAGCTGTCCAATCCTTGGTCACATTCTATTAGTTAGAATTCAGAGTCTTTGTCATACCAAATTCCAACTAAAACAGGAAATTTAGAGAGAGTCACTGTATATTCAGAAGATGAAAGGGGTTAATAACCAATAATGTCCAAGTTAGTCAAGAACATCACTTCAAAATGGGCTGAGACAGAGTAAACCAAACATTTGACCTGGAATATAGAAGGAGTTACTATAGTAGTATAAAAACGTTTTTTCAGTTATCTATATATTTGTATAAATTCATGTATATAAAATGAATTTCCTATACTGGTTCATCACCGAAAAGTTAAAACTATTCTGCCAAAGTAAGATCCCTATAGACAGCATTAGAAGAGGCACCTGAATAAGGATATAAGGACTCAAGTGCTAAAGGGAGTTTTAAATCACTGAGAAACTGGGCAATTGTGAACATGGTTAAATATTCATAAGTGACAATAACATCAATAAGTCAGACACAGCTGTGTAGCTGATCCTGAGACATACTGACAAGTGAATCAAGTTGAACCCACTCATATGCCCTTGATATCAGTCCACTTCTAGTCTCCAGAGAGCTCACCTATGTCTATCTATGTCAAATATGTATGAGTGGATAATTTAGTAGTTTCTAGCCATATTTTCATGGAGAAACCATCACAAATCAAAAGAATGAGGCTGTTGAAGTTGAATAAAAGGCTCACTTCATCACATCTTAGGACAAAAGCCCTGGTCTAGTTTAACTTCCAAACACATCAAAGAAAGATCCACTCTCTCCCTAGAGCATGATGCTACACAAAAGGAGTGTGTGGGAATGCGTGCACTTTTGAGCACATGGTCACCTATGTGCTGTGATACAGGAGAGGTGAAACAATAGAAAGGTCCAGAAGTATTGATAATATTTAGAATAAACAGAAGAAGTGAAGGTAAGCTGATTCATTTTGAAAGGGCTTGCCGTTGGAAATAATTTCAATGAGCTTTTCTTCTAGGGAGGGGCAAGACATAGCTGTAAAGAATGCAGTAGGAATGGTATCTCAAATGTTAGGATCTAAGATAACACATGAAACATGCTTTAGAGTTGAAGTCAAGAGACCTATATTTGACTCCCAAATAGATCATTTATTCTTCACATTATACAAATTAGGAAAGTGAACTATAGAAGTTACACCAGAGGTGTCAAGAATCTATCAAACAGGATGGTCTATCTGAGGATCAGAAATATCAGCTCAGCAGAAAGTTCAGATGGTGACCAAGGGCCCCTTAGTGGAGGGTAACTAGAACTCTTGAGAGTGGGGACAGAGCTAGCCATCCTTACCTGGGTTCCCTGGGCTGCTGTTTCATCAAGGAGAAGAATAAGCCAGGAGTGGTGAGCATTCTGTAAAGTACTATCAGTTCAGTGTGTTCCATGCCTTCCCTGCTGTACTACACTCCAAATCAAAAGGAAAGTGCTTAAATCGCCTGTAAAGTGGGTATTTGACTCCATTTTCCCATGCTGTTCTATAAATGCAGCCCCTCCATTTCCCACCTCCCTCCTCTCCCACCACCCACCGCCCACCGGAACTAGGCTGGATAGAGACAGTCATTTCTTAGAAACACTAAAAATACACATTACATCATTCCTCCCACACAGCCTTCCACCCCCTACAACCAGGCAAGTAATTTGAGCCCCTCTGCAAGGCCTGCCATAGCTTCCCTTTGAGGTCTGTGTTTTTCCTATTTATCGTACCTGGGAGACTGACAGACATATGTTTTATGATACATTATATATTAGGCTTGGCTAGAGGCTCCATTTCCATTAAAGATGACTAAAGCACTAAGTTATAGCCGCCTGGACCTCCCCTGCCATTTGTTCTCTGAAGCTGTTCTCTGAGCTGTATTTCTGTCTTTTAGTGTGACATTTGCTCACAAAATGGACTGAGTTTGGCTGTGAAAAACCAAAGACTCTGCTTCTACAATATTTTTTAGAACAGAGCTCTAGAGTCCTCATTGAATCCCTCCAGTTCTGGGTTCTGACAATTGCCTGAAATAGATGAGTGCTCCCCAAAGCTGCAAAATCACATCTCTCTTTAAAACACCAGCTAGAGCTGAAAAAGATAAAATAAAAACATCTACTGCTTTCAAAATGGGGTTATGTGAGCTGCCACTCCCTTCAGGCAATTGTTCTACTATCAGCATGTGGCTGTTGCATAGTAATTGGTTAAATGCTCACCACCATTCATAAGACACATGCTTTGGGAGATTACTGCTTTAAATGTTGGATCATTCAATTTAGAATAATACTTTTGGATCAATTTAGACACCATGTTATTTTACAGGTAGTTAGTAAACAAAGAGAAAGTATAAAAGTAGAAACAGCATTTTAAAAAACCCAACCTTCATCAGCATTATAGCCTATGAATTAAGACTGGTAAGAGAGAAAATAGTTCCATTTATTCTGTGCAAGAGTCATTAATTAGTGGAAAACATACATCAAAGAGCTTTATTTGCATAGTAGAGGTTCTGGTAACTCAAGAAGCTTTAAGGAAAGGGTTTTCCATGGAATACATAGAGAGACCCTTCACATTGCTACATGGATTATCATTCCCTCTAGCTATGAAGGATGTACAGCTTCATGGGTATAATTGCATCCAGGTCCAGAGAGACCACTAGGTTGAACCATGAACTATTTACAGATATATTAATATGTACAAAGGATGAGAAACATAACTCATAGTAATTTTGTTAACTGGTAAGATGCCCCTTCCTATACACAAAGGTGGTTTTCCATCCTATCATTTCCTATATACTTGACACTTTATGAAGGAAAATGCCCCCTCATGCCCCTTCCCAATTCCTTTTCCAAAGACTAGTCATTCCTCAACTGAGTGTGTGTAGCCATGCCCAACAACCTTCACACTCACTGTCCCATGGATCAGCAATTCTGGGATATTGATTGCTCATACTCTCTAAATACAGGATGCTCAATCTCCTTTAAGTCTCCTCTGAAAAAGTGATGATATACTACGAAAGTCTATGGCTACAACTTGCCTTACCCTTTCCCCATCCAAGACGAATAGCCATGTTCTGAGAGGCTTTCCCATTCGAATGTGGTCTGAGGCAAATAAAGATTCAGAAGGCTATTGTTAAGACAGAATTTCTACAGTCAAGTAATAGCGCCTTTGCCCCCAATAGCAGCAATAAAACTAGTCAAAATGAAAATAGATAAATAAATAATAAATAAACAAACAAACAAATAAATAAGTAAATAAATAAATAAATAAAATGAGTCTGGACATTGACCAAAGAGAGAGAATAGGTTGATAAGCATTTATTCAACAAAATCTACCTAATCTGAATAAAAATAGGAAAAGTTTAACATTGCTCCTGAGGCTGTTCATACCATTCCCAGAAGTATCATGGCACTGTAATTCTCCTGAAGCAAGGCAGACCTGAAGGACCAACAGTTTCCCTGATGAAGGGACTAATGTGATTTGGAGTGGATCATGGAAAAACCCATGCCCAGGAGCATTAATGAAAACAATAGCAAGTTTAGAGGCAAACAATCAAAAATGAACAAAATCACAGCTGGTCTGAAATTTCTACACTGGATGAGTCAAACATATCTGTATAAAAGTAAGTACATATTTTAATATGTAAACATATATACAAGCAAATATACTCAGCAAGATAGAACCAAAGTGGGAGTTGGTAAGCTCTCATGTATCCTGGGCGTCTAGAAGACTGTGCTTATGCTCAAAAAAGACTAGAGAGAGCCTCAGTGAGCTACTTGCCTCCAGGTGAATGTGAAATTTCACCAGCACAGAAAGTAAATACTATGGCAGACTTGTTAAACTTTGAATCCCATTTCTCAACCCATCAACTATAACCTTCCTGGCTCAAGATGTTAAAAAACACAACCTCTAACAAATCTCTGCTAACCTAGGCAGACTCCAAATAATCAAACTTAAAAAAAGATCATGGAGTTTGCTTTAATTGAATAGAAACATCAATGACTTCACAATGATGGGGGTACCGATACTATACAGTCATTCCAAGCAAGCTAACTAAACATAACAAAACTAGAAATGACAAACCCCAAGTAGAAGAAATTAGAATCCATAATTGCTACAATCTATTATCAAAAACATCCAGTTTTCAACAAAATGTTATAAGGAACACAAAAACAAACAAAATAATGCAACCCATATATAAGAGAAAAACTTCAGACAAAATAAAACACCTCAAAGAACCCAACTGATAGAGTTACAAGACAAAAACTTTTAAACAAGTTCAAAGAACTAAAGAAAGGCATATTTAAAGAGTTAGAAGAAAAGATAGCAACAACTCATCAAATCTAGAACACCAACAGAGAAACTTTTTAAGGGACCACATTTAAATCTTGGAGTAAAAAGTGCAATAGCTATAATGAAAAGCTCTACAGAGGGTCTTAACAACAGGTTTGAGTAGCAAAAGAATCAATCAGACAATGTAGGTATAAATCAATAGAAATTATCAAATTTGGGGCTGGTGAGCTGTTCAGCAGGAAAAGGCACTTGCGCCTGACAACCTAAGATTGATCCCCATAACCCACGTGGTGAAAGAAAAGAATTCCTGCAAGTTCTCCCCTGACTTCCACATGTATGTGTGCGTGTATACACACACAACAAGTGCATGTAAAAAACTAGATATAAAAGAAAGGAAATTGTCAAATCTGAAGAACAGAAGAAAAACAATGAAAAAAATTTGCACAGCCTGAGAGCAAGTCTTGTGAAACGCCATTCAGTTTACCAACAAGCTTGCACACAGACTTCAAACAAAAGGCAAGAGAATGGCCAGAAAAAATTTGAAGATCTAATGACCCAAAAGTTCCTAAAATTTATTGAAAAAATTAATCTACACATACAAGAAACTCAGTAAACTCCAAGTAAAGTAACTCAAATTCACATTAAAACATACATAGTCGGGGCTAGAGAGATGGCTTGGTGATTAAGCTGCTCTTGCAGAGGACATGGGTTCGATTCCCGGCACCCACATCACAGATAACAACTGTCTGTAACTCCAGTTCCAGGGAACCCAACATCCTCTTCTGATCTTTGTGGGCATTGCATGATACAGGTGTACTTACATACATGCAGGCAATACACTCATACCCATAAAATAAAAATAATAAACTAAATATTTTTAATAAAAATAAATAAAGCATACATAGTCAAAGACAAAAATCTTGAATGTAACAAGAGAAAAGCAACTAATCACATACAAGTAGAAAGTGGACTCAGTAAAGTAATTGCTGATTTCGGAAAGCACATATTTGAAATACTTATAGAAGAAAAAAATGTTAATCAAGAATCCAGCAAGACTGTTGTTTCCAAAATGAAGGCAAAATAAACATGTTTCCACATAAAAACGACCTCTCTTACAAAGAATATCAAATGAAATTCTGACTGGAAGAAAATAACACTAGGAAATAACTCCACTCAACACAAAAAAATACATATAGAGCATTAGTAAAGGCCATTATGTACTTAAATATAAGAGACAAAACACAGTTTTCCCCTTTCCCTCTCATATTTAAAACACAACTGCATAAAAGAATTACTTAGAGATGTAGTGTTTGAAAAATGACATATTATGTCATATATTATTTTTATATGAAAGAAGTATATATAAACAATAATATCACAAAAGGTGGAAGGAATGGAAGTACATTTTATAGAATAAAAGTTTTTATTTTACTGGAATTAACCTAATAATTTCTGAAATAGGTTGTTTTCAGTTAAGAAGCATGTGTATTTGGCAAGAAGAACGGACAAGAAAATTATTCACAAAAAATATGATTAAAAAGTAAAAGCAAAGGAATTAAAATTGTAGACCAAAAAATTATGTAGAAAAATCAGTAAAGGAAGGATTGAGAAACAATAGGACATGAAACAAATCAAAAGAAAATAGAAAACAGTACAAACACATATGGATGGTTGATGGCTACTGGTGGAGACAGAGTCATAGCTTCAATAGATCACCCTATACCTGCGCACATATGGGCGACACTAATTAGACTCAGTGATTTTTTTAAGGACATAATACTGGAAGGGGATATGTTGAGGGTGTCAAGGAGCAGTTTGAGTGGAGTGGGGGTGAATATGGTCAAAATATATTGTATTCATTTATGAAATTCTCAAGGAATAAAAAATGTGCTCACTTCATCAGCACATACACTAAACTGGCAACGATGTGGAGACTAGTTTGGACCCAATGCAAGGGTGATATGCAAATTCATGAAATGTTCTTTCTTTAGTAAAAAGAGTCAAGCCCAAAAGAGTTTGATTGGTTACTTAACACAATTCCATTTATGCAAAAGAAATTAAGGAAAGAAATTAAAGTTGATATTCGATTAAAAAAATCATACAAAGTCTTTATTCCAACCAGAAATTAAGTCATAAATAAACAAAAGGAAATTTGTAGAATTAGTATATAAGTTGGAAATTGACACACCTCTAAATAACTGACAGGTTTATATTAGTCCCTTATCCATTACTATAATGAAATACTTAAGACCTGAAAATTTATAAAGAAAAGAGAATTATATAGAAAATGGCTTTGAAGACTGAAAGTCCAAATAGCATGATGGCAAGCCCCACCCCTCCTCCTCAGCTGAAGCACATCTCTCACAGCGATGGGAACACATACAAAAGAGAAAGATCACATTGCCAGATAAGAAGTGAGGGCAGGAAGAAGGACTCTTTTGTTTAACAATTTTTACTTAGTATGTAACATAACATTTCATTACGACATTTCCATACATATATACCATTGTTCCTTGCTCATATTTGCCCCACAATCACCCTCCCCTGTATCCACCAATGGTGGTCCTCTTCCTCCTACTAAATACTCCCCCTCCTGCTTGTGTGTGTGTGTGTGTGTGTGTGTAGTTGAATCTGGATTCTACCTGAGAAATTCTCTTGTTCCTCTCTTTCCTTCTCGTGAGTCCCCTTCCTTCCCCTCATAGTCTCTCTTCTACTTTCATGTCATGTGTGAATATGACATATATGTATATTTATATTTAAATCTAGAGTCTTCATAGGATAGAAAACATATTTGTCTTCCTGAGTCTTTTACATCGTTTAACATGGTTTCCATTCTTTTTCCTGAAAATGACATAATCTCTTTTGTTTTTATGACTGAATAAAATTTTATTGTATGTGTATACCATATTTTCTTTATCCATTCATCAAGATGGGCATCTTGATTATCAAGAATAGTACAATAAACATGGATGTGTAAGTATCTCTGAGGTATGCCTACTCAGTTTCCTTCAGGTACATATGAAAAACTGGTAGGGCTCAATCATATGGTAGCTTTGTTTTGATTTTTTTAACAATGTCTGTACTGATTTCCATAGTGGCTGTACCACCAGCAGTGTGTAATGACTCCATTTTCCCGACAGGAATATTTTCCTCACCAGGATTTGTTCTCATTTGTTTTCTTGATGATAGTCATTCTAACTGAAGTGAAAAGGAATATCAGTGTAGTTTTAATTTGCATTTCTCTGATAACTAAGAATGATGACCATCTCCCAAATATTTATTGGCCATTTGTGTTTCTCCTCTTATGAGCTCCATTTGTAGGAAGGGGTCTCTTTTTACAATAGCTCTCTCACAGAACCTAATCCTCCCACAAAACTACCTTAATACCTTCTGAGTGCAATGCCCACAATGACTTAAATACTAACCACTAGGACCTGTCTCTTAAAGGTCCCACCACCTCTTAACATTGCCACACTGGGGATCCAAGCTTCTAATGTAAGAATGCTTCATGGAAAAACTATATCCAAACCATACTAAGGTCATAGAAGAAACTGGAAAAAAAGTAGGAAATATATATTAAGTAAATGTAAACAAAATCACTCTATCGAATGTTATGACACAGAGGCAGAACATTCTTTCAAGAGATCTTCATAACTCTAAATGCCTTAAAATAAGAAAATCAAATTGATAATCTAGGCTTCTACCCTAATCAATGTAAAAACAAAAACAAATCCCCGAGCAAGAAGAAATGTGAAATAACAAAGATCACACTGGAAGGTAATAAAATGGAAAATAATAGAGAAAAAATATGTTACAAATAATTGGTTTCTTGAAACAAACAACAGAACCAACAAAAATTTAGCTACATTGACTGAATAAAACTGGAGAAGAAATACATTACAAAATTCAAAAATGAAACCAGAGAGGCTGGAAAGATGGCTCAGCAGTTAAGAGCACTGGTTGCTGTTACAGAGGACCCAGGTTCTTTTCTCAGCACCCATACTGGTAATTAACAGCCCTCTGTAATTCCATTTCCAGGGCATCTGACACCCTCTCTGACTTCTATGGGCATTGTACGACATTGGTGCAGTTACATGCATGCAGACAAAACACTCATACACATAAAATGAAAATAAATAAATCAAAAAAATTTTAATGAAAGCAGCAGCACCACTATTGGTCTTAAAGAAATTGAAGTACTCTAAGCATCTATATACTGACAGCAACTATTACATGAAATGGAGAAATTCCTAGAAAAGCACAAATTACCTAAACTGACTTAGGAAGAAATACAAATATGGCTAGACTTGTAACAAGAGATTGAATTAGTAATTCTTCATTGTTCTGCATTCTTTTTTCTTTCCACTCCTCAGCCTAAATATTCTCAATTTACTTATCTTTAAGTTTTCTTATTCTTTCTTCTGTACGCTCAGATCTGTCATGGAGCCCCTCTAGTGAATTTTTCACTTCAATTATAATTTTCAGCTACAGAATTTCTACATGATTCTTCACAGCAATTTCTATGTTTTGGTGATACTTTGTATGAAAGAACACTGTTCTCATACTTTCTTTTGGATTTTAAAATACAATTTCCTTTAGCTCTTTGAAAATAGTTTAAAACTTACAAATACCTATTTTAAAGAAAGTACATCTGTAATTTCCCAGGACAGTTTCTATTTATTGACATTGCCCCTTGGTAAAGACCACTTGGTAAAGACCACTCCCGCCTGCTTCTTTGCTTTCCTATAATTTCTGCTAAAGACAAGACATTTTGAATTTTTAAGTATTGTAATATTCTGGATGTTTTTGGTGTCTGTTGTGATATTTCCCCCTTTGTCTATGAGTTTGCTTATTTGGATTTGTTCTTTCTTTCTTTTGGTAAAGTGGGTTAAGTGTCTGTGTATCTTATTCATGCATGTTTTCCAAGAACCAGCTCTTAAATTCATTGATTCTTTATATTGTTTTCTTTGTTTCTATTTCATTAATTTCTGTTCTGATTTTTGTTATTTCTTCTCATCTGCTAGGTTTGAGTTTGGTTTGTTCTTGCCTTTCCGGAGTTGTACTGGTAAGTCATTTATTTGTGCTCTTTCTGATTTTTTAATGTGGGCACTTAGAGCTGTAAACTTTCCTCTTAGGACTGCTTTTAAACTGTCCCAGAGGTTTTGTTGTGTTGTAGTGTCATTTTCATTTAGTTCCAGGAATATTTTTATTTCTCTCTCAATTTCTTCTTTCAAGAGTGTGTTGTTTAATCTCCATTAGTTCGTGTAGTTACTAGAGTTTCTTTTGCTGTTGATTCTAAGCTTTATTGCACTGTGGTCTGATAGAATACATGGAATTATTTCAATTTTTGTATTTCTTGAGGTTTGTTTTGTGCCCCAATATGTGGTCAATTTTAGAGAAACTCCAATGGGCTACTGAGTAGAATGTGTAATAAATCAAACTGGACATGAGATTTTCCTTCATCCTCAGAGTTTTGGGCATTGCAAGTATGTTTTCCTTTTAAGACATAGTCTCATTCTGTAGCCCAGCCTGTCCTCAAACGCACAATTCTCTGATCTCACAGCAACAGAAAAGTGACTAATACACTACTATAATTTCAGCTGGGATTATAGGTTTTTGTGTGCACTGCCATGGCTTGTTTACTGCTTAGTGTTGGTTTAACAACTTTATTCATCCAGTTCTGGAAATAATACATTATTTTTCATGTTTTGTTGTAGAAGTTTCTGTTTTGTCAGCCTGGGATCCAGCCACTTATTGGACGGAGTTCCTTACATGCTCAGACCAAAAAACAATCTCAATCTTTTGCAAAAGGGGTCTTATGTGCACATTGGGAAATGTCCTTGAACACTTGAGAAGTTTAAATTCTACCTTAGCTTTTACATGTGGTTTATTTTTAACCTCACAATGAGCCAAAGATGGGAGTTTAGGATATTCTCATGTCTTTCCTGAGCATGCATAGTACGCATTGCCCTGAACTTGCATACAACCTTCTAGATCCCCAGGAATTAACAGAACTTTTAAAAATCTTCATTCTCCCAAGTTTTATGTTAATCTTCTGTTTGCCTCAACTGTTATTCATTGCTTTAGATAGCAGTAAATAAAATATTTGATTATAAATCTCCAATAGTGATATTAGGAAGACAGATTGCTATTCATAAGGATATGACTCAGTTGGGGAGTGGTAGATGAAACCACAGTAACTTAAGTTACTTCTATTCATCCATTTTTCTAGAATAAGCTCTCCTATAGAGTTACAAGATTTGGTTAGCTCCTAGAGTGTGGAAAGGTTAATTCTGACATTTGTGCTACTTTTTCATTGCTTGGACAGAGATGCAATCATTTGGCATTCTTTCTCCACCATTTTCTCTGTTATCACTGTCTATTCAGGGATAGTGTCATCTATGTGAAAATTCCCAAGAAATAACACAAAAATATTTTAGCAATAACAAATAAGATTAACAAGATTGCATGCTATAATATCAATATACAAAAATCAATTGTATTTCTGGCCACTAATACTGAGCAACTGGGAAAGGCAATGAAGGTACTGTTCCGTTCATAACATTATAAAATAAAATAAAATACTGAATAATAAATTATTTATTTGTGTGTTTCAAAACTGTAAGACATTATACCAAGAAACCAAATAAAATATAGATAAAATGGAGAGACATTACGGTTTCAAGGATCAGAAGACTCCATGTCATTAAGATGGAAATTTTTGCCAAGATGTTCTGTTCTGCAAATTCAGTGTAATTCTTATAAAAAGCCAAGATGTCTTTTTTGGTGCAAAAATTAAAGGATGTATGCTAACATTTACATGGAACTGCAAAGAACCCAGAATGTTAAAGTAGTCTAAGAACAGAATACTGTTGAGGGGACTACTACCTCCTGATTTCAAAACTTACTGCAAAGCTACAATAATGAAGACAGTATGGTACTGGCACAAGGGTAGACATATAAATTGGTCCGACAATATTGAGAGTCTAACTATAAGCTCACACTTATGGTCAACTGATTGTTTACAAAAGTGCCAGAAAATTGGATATAGAAATAATAATCTTTTCAACAAATGGCATGGAAACAATTTTCAACATATGGCATATTCAAAAAAGATACATTTAGACACTTTCTTCACACTATCCACAAAAAAATCACAGTGCATCAGAGACCTAAATTTAAAAGCCAAAATTATAAAACTTTCAGAAGAAAATATATAAGGAAATTCTTATGACCTTGAGTTAGGCAAAGAGTTCTCAGATACCACATCAAAATCCACAAAAGAAAAACTGGATAAATTGGACCTTATCAAAAATTAAAATCTTTGCTCTTCAAAAGTCACCTTCAAGAACAATTAAAGACAAACCACATGCTGAAACCAAACATTCACAAATGGCCCATTTAGTAAAGATTACATATGCCAAATATATAGAGACACATATGTCTTACAATTTAATAATAAGAAGAAAGTGCAACTAAAATTTTGATAAAATACTTGAAAGACATTTCACCAAAGAAAATAAATGGCTATT
This sequence comes from Nannospalax galili, assembly GCF_000622305.1. Lineage (NCBI taxonomy): Eukaryota > Metazoa > Chordata > Mammalia > Rodentia > Spalacidae > Nannospalax > Nannospalax galili. The sequence continues at coordinate 3,933,299 of NW_008330152.1, read as the reverse complement.
AAATACATGAAAAAAGCTCAACATCGTTTTTCATAGGTTAAATTCAAATTATAACCACAACCAGCTACCATTCAGTCTCACTAGACTGGCCAATGACCAGATGACTCGCTGGGCAAAGATATTTGCTTCCAGGCCTGAGGACCTGAGTTTGATCCCTGGGACTCACACAGTGAAAGGAGAGAACTGACTCCCAAAATTTTTCCTCTGACCTCCACATTACTATCATGCACATGTGCCCCCACACACATGGATCACATGCACAGAGACAAAAATAAATAAATAATAAATAAATAAATAAATAAATTTGTTAAAGCACTAACAAGAATATACAGAAACTAAATTCCTCATGTTTTACTGATGGGAATATAAAACAGCGTACAGCCACTTTGGAAGACTGGGAAATTCTTTAAAAGTTGGAACATAATTTTAGCATGTGACCCTTTAATTCTATTCCTAGTTATTCTAATTCAATACTATTCCTAGTTATACCCAAGAAAAGAAATGCAAGATATAGTCACATAAAGATGTATATAGGAATGCTCACAGCATCATTAATCATAACAACAAAAAGGTGGAAACAATCAAATTGAAATCGAAAAATGTACAACCATAAAATAGAAACCTGTCAGCTTATAAAAAGGAATGAAGTTCTAATATATATTGCAGTGTGGCTGAACTTCAAAACATTCTGCTAACTGAAAATGGCCATACTCAAAATACCACACATTATATGACTCTGCTTTAAGGAAAGGTCCAGAAAAAGGAAATCTATAAAAACAAATACTATATTAGTGATTGCTTGAGGCCAAGGGAAGAAAGTTTGCCAAAGGACCCAGCAATCGCTTTTGCTATCAGGGGTGATGGAAATGTTCTAAGAGTTGTTGGTTTCTCAATTCTGAAAATTCTGTAAGAATCATTGAACTGTACATTTAAAATAGGTGAACTCATAGCATGTTAATTATGGATTAATAAAGCTGTTAAAAATTAAATACAACCATGGTAATAAAAAGGCTGCCCCTAAATAAATCACTATTAATCGTGTTAAACCATCCAGAGCATCACAGTGTGGATGAGTTTACCAGAAGCATAGCCTGAGGAAAGAAATTAATTTCTAGAGGCAGATGGCCCTCTTCAGAGAGACTGCACATACAGCAAGAGGGAGAGAGAGCCCTGACTTCCCACCTCAGGAATCTTTCGGGTGACTGGAACTCCATCCAATTTTTGCATCCACTACTCCCAATCTTCTCAAAATGGAAATGTATAGCAAATTCTAATGTACTCTAACCTGAAAAGCCTTTGAATTGTGTATCCACTGAGGGAATGTTTATTTTCAAACAAGTGTTTTGAAATAAAGTATCAGATGTCCCTCCCAGAAGACCAGTTCCTACTATTGACAATTAAGAAAAACCCAATCAGCCCACACTCATTTCCTGGAAAGAGACCCACATGACCCATGCTAATCACTGATCTTCTGGCACGTATGCCCACAACAGATGAGTAAGCAATTTTTAAAATTTTATTATTATTAGCAAGCTGTGGCAAACACCTTTAATCCCAGCACTTAGGAAGCAGAGGCAGATAGATCTCTGTGAGACTGAGGCCAGCTTGGTCTACATAGCAAGTTCTAGGCCAGCAGGGGCTATGGGGAGATCCTATCTCAAAAAAAATATTAATATGTGTGTGTGCACTTGTGCACATGTGGAGGTCAAAGGACAACTTTGTGGAGGCAGTATTCTCCTTTTGCCTTTATGTGGGTTTCTGGGGACTGGACTGAGTTCACCGGGATTGTACAGCAAGCACCTTTACCCACTGAGCCAGCTTACTGGCCAGTAAACAATTATTTTAAAGATAAACTTAATGGTTACCATTTATTGGACACTTCTTGTGTGTCAAGTATTGTAGTCAGAGCTTTAATACTCTCAACAAACACAACTCTATGAGGCACTGTTTATTTTTATCCCTACTTTACAGATGAGATATTTGAGGCTCAAAGAAGGTGAGAAACTCACCAAGGTCATGCAACAAGTGACTGATGGAGCTGATCTTCTCCCTGAGTCTCTTAAAGGCAGGGGCTGCAATCTTATCCCCTATTCTCTACAAAATTAATTCTGAAACTTTTTTAAACTTTTACAAAAATTTTATTGAGAATTTCATACATGCATATAAGGTGTTTTGATCAAAGCCGTGCCCACTCCGTC
>NW_008330152.1:3890942-3924803 GCF_000622305.1 Nannospalax galili | reverse complement strand
CGGCGGGCGGGGAGGCAGGGGGTTGGGGGGTGGGGTGGAAGGGGGAATGAGGCTTAGGGAGTCCCAGCGCGGAGCGCTGCGCTATAGACTTACCCCAAGAGGCCTGAGGATAGTAGTCAACCCTAAAATCTTTTAAGGATTAGATACAATATCCTAAATACTTTTGACATTTTTGGCCTTTGGAACAGAGTATGTTGCTAACAGGCCCAAGGACATTTTGACTTTTAGCCCAGAAACTGGCTACATTTCTTTAGGGGTCTTTTTACCCTGACTGCCTAGTCAATTCCTACCTCGTAGACTTACCCCAAGAGGCCTGAGGATAGTAGTCAACCCTAAAATCTTTTAAGGATTAGATACAATATCCTAAATACTTTTGACATTTTTGGCCTTTGGAACAGAGTATGTTGCTAACAGGCCCAAGGACATTTTGACTTTTAGCCCAGAAACTGGCTACATTTCTTTAGGGGTCTTTTTACCCTGACTGCCTAGTCAATTCCTACCTCTTATTCTTATCACACCATCCTCTGAAGGGGTTACCAAAATTGCCAACAGGGAATGGGGATGCAGACCACTCTGGCTTCTATGCTGAACAGGGAAGCAGGGTGAGGCAATTGGAGTACCCTTTCAGTGGGTCTATCTAAAAGACTCCCAAATTGCATAACTTTTGTCTCTAAGGGGAAAAGAAACTCCTTGAATCATGAATGGGAGATGTGAAGGAGAAGTAAAGGCAAGAGTAATTAGAATTACAAGTTCTAGACAGGGAACTAGAAAAAAAGTCAGAACAGGGCAATTTTCAAATGTTCATATGAGAGTCCATTGGAGTTTCTTGACAAGGGCTTCCAAAAGCATCCCTATATTGGGTTCTTCCTCATTTTTCTTTTGTCTTCCAAGGCTGGACTAGTTGGCTGGGAAGAGTGGTTGGATACTCAGGTGAGGTTCCAGTGACCCTGCTTAGCACTCTTTTAATAAATGAGCCCAACCATCAACAAGCCCAATTGTGACTATGATTAGTGATCAGGCTCAGCCGAAGTCATGATGATGGTAGTTATTTCATGCAGAAGGGACTGCTGTATAGCATCATCTTATTAAAAGGACCTGGAATTTAAAAGGATTTGGTGCTGGGAGCCACATATGGGGGAGAACATACATCGTTTGTTTTTCTGAGTCTGTGTTACTTCATTTAGTATAACAACTTTTAAAAACATAAGCTGGAGTAAAAAAAATTCACCATAAATGGTGACCTAGGACATACACGTCTAACTACAAATAAAGTTTTAAGAAACATTGCCCTTTCTCTGCATAATGTTCATTGATACTTTTATTCTGTCTATTTTAATACTGTAGTTTAGGTCAGGGAGAAGTATAGCTCAGTATTAGGGCACTAGTCTAGCATGTGCAAGGCCTTAGTTTCATCCCCCAGCTTAGACCATCAATCAGAAATATAACAAATCAAAACTTCATTTGGCAAACCTAACATACCATCCATCCTAGTTCAGCATAATATCACACCATAGGATATTGCTCATTTCTCCTTGTGATCACGTGGCTGATGGGGAGATGCCCAGTGTTCCAAGAAAAGCTTGGACCTGGACTAGATAGGTCCAGGAAATCATCCAAATTAAAAAATTCAATCACAATTTCTACTAAATAAATTTGTCTTTGGTACCATGATAAAGTCAAAATTGTGAGTCTGAGCATTGTACGTCTAGGAGTGACTGTATATGTCACATGGAGATGAGGTTTCAAGACTTCTTTAGATAATCAGTCAGTGTCAAATCACTGCCCGATCATGTGCCCACTCTGCAGCCCTTCACCTGCCAGCCAAAAGAACAAGAGAACACTAAAAAGCCCAATTGAGTCATCCAGTGGATATTCTCCATTCAAGGGCACATTAAGCCAGACCCTGGCTACACAGACAGAAAGAAAAGAAGAGCAATCTAATTTTCCTGAAATGAAGTGTGCCCAAACAGAATTCTTAGCAACATACTAAAAGTCAGAGAGATTCAAAGAAAATCTCATATTTTCCTAAGAACAAAATGGGACTCTTCAATACTCACCTTGCCTTCCAGGAGCCCTTGAGGTATCAGACCTAGCTGACTCATCTTCTACTCACATAACAACAGAAACTCATATTCCAAATTCTGAGATGCCACAGTCCCTTCTATTCGATTTATAATTAAAGCGTAGAGTTTTTGTTTGAACATCTTTACCAAATAAAGGCACTTTAAAATTATTTCCTGCATACATATTTCTACTTTAATAAAGTGAAAATATAACCCTGACTTTTCCTCCCTCCAATTATTTTATCCTGTGCTTATTGGAGGACAGTTCTTTTCTTCTGCATTAATCTTAATAATCCTGCACACTTCCACACAATTCGTTTCTCTCCAGAGCTGCCTCTATTTGCTTAGATTTTCTGTCTACGTTAAGTGCTTTGGCTGATCAAAAAGGTGAAGAGGGGATTAGGGAAGCCCATAGTAAAGGTCTTAAACATGTGTGCTTGCAATTCTTTTCTTGATCAAGGAGATTACTTTGGAGAGTTATCTCTGTCTATTTAAGAAGAGAGGCTACGAATTCTGTTATTGAAGGGTTGTTAAGGATTAATCTTTTTTCTCTGGCTTTAACCATTACATTCCCCAGAAGACTCTTTATAAAGTGAGACTCCTGTTTCAAAGTAGACCTTTGAGATATAGTTATCTGGAAGGAAACTCAACTCTTAACATTTCCTGTTGTCAGCCACTTACCCAACTCTGACTACTTCTCCCCCACCACTCATTCCCATCTTCCCAATATCAGAAAATTTATCTCCTTCTGCCTAGCAACTTTATACTAAAATCCAGAGGTCAAACTGAATTCCTTTTCCTCCCTATAAACAATCCAGTAACAAATACTATTACTCTACTTTCAAAGTAGGTCCTCAGTCAATACACTTGTCCCCCTCTCTCTGCTCATAAGGCATTATCTTCTCCCATTGAACTACTGCAGTATACTCAAACTGATGTCTTTGTTTCTGCTTTTGCTCATGATAATCCATTTACCATCCAGCAAATGGGAGCTCTTATAAAAACTTAAATTACATCATGTTCTTCACCTGGACAAACCTCTAAATAGATTTCTACTGTCATTGGAATAATGAATGCCCTTCCTCTATAATAATCTATATAGGTATCCCCTTGTTACCTCTCCAACTAAACTATTTCCGCTATCCTTAACATGTTCACTGCACTGGAACTTCACTGACTTTAACATCTGTATTCAAACACTCCATACTAATTTCCTCCTATGGGCATTTGGAATTACTGTTCCATCTTGCTGGAACACTTCATATCCCTATCTCCTTTCAGGCTTACCCTAAATGATACCTTCTTAGAGAATCAAAAATGACTTCCCAGAGACTGCAGAATGCTCATCCCTAAATGGGACACCTATGTTATATCCCTTCCTCCCAAGGCTCAGAGATCATCATGGAAAAGGAGGCTAAAAAAATTTAATTCATAGCAGCTGAGACAGCAAGCCCAAAACTTATGGAGGCTCAAGGCAGACAATCATGGAAGATGGAGGTGATCATGAAGTCCCAGCTCCAGCTGAGGAGCTACTGGTGATTGGTAACTGCTGGGAGAGGGAGAGCCTGTGTTCTTTAAGTGTGTGGCCTCTGGTAGGTTTACCAAGCTCCAGTGGGCTGACTGCCCCACACTGAAAAGGAAAGGCAAATTGAACTCATAACTTTAAAATACATGAAATTGGTGGTAGTAAAGAGGTAGGGAGCTTGATCTAGGAGGAGATAGTGGGAGGAGTGGGAGATGAATATGATCAAAATACATTATATGAAATTCTCAAAGAATTAAAAAAGACCGCTCAGCCTAATTTTTTCACATCCATCATTATACTGTTTCATTTTGCTAAAAGGAAGGCATTCAGGCAAGCTCACTCCTAAATAGAACAAGAGCAACGACAAATTCAGGATGAGCTTGTTCTGAACTCACTTATCTGCCTAGACAGATCCTCCAAAACAAATGCAGCTCTCCTGGATCTCTACACATACACACCCAGAATCCCATCAACTAGGGAAGATTGGTATCTATCACAGGAGATTGAAAGTTGACACCATACCCCGCCAAATTATAACACATTGTCCCAAGAGACAATTCACAATTACTTTTATTCACCATACAATTCTTCTATTCATCCCCCAAACGCCCCCAAAACAACCCCTAAACCTCTATTCTTTTCTGTAGCTTACGATGCTACATAAGTTTCAATCCTTTGACACTTCTTAGAGTGTCATATATTCTACAGGACTCCCATGCACACATGCATTATTAAATATGTTTCTTCCTGTTAATCTGCCTACTATTGGTTTATTGTTTAGACTCAATTACTGACCTTCAAAGCATAGAGAGAAAGTTTTCTCTGCCTCTTACAGTTTGAATGTAAAATGTCTACTGTAGGGCCTTGTGTTTGAACATTTGGCTTCCATCTGGTGATGCTGTTTGGGAAATTGTAAAGCAGTTAGAAGGTAGGGCCTTTATGCAGGAAGTAGGCCACTGAGGGCAGGCCCTGAAATTTATAGCTTGGCCTTGCTTCCTATCTTTTACTGCTTTCTGTTCTACTGAGATATGAGGAAGTGAAGAGTCCCAGCCAGAAACACCTGCTTCCAGGGAGAGAACACCTGCCCTACATCTCCCTTACAACAATAGACTATATTCTCTCAAATCATGAGCTAAAATAAATCCTGTCTCCTTTAAGTAGTTTCATGTCAAGAATTTTGCCACAGCAGCAAGAAAAGCTAACCAATACAGAAAAGTTATTCTGAGAGTGGGGTAGATAGTAAGATAAACTTGACAGTGTGGCTCTTAGGCCTATGGAACTATGCAGAAGGAATGTGAAATCATTTGGAGCTTCCAGCTAAATAATCTCTAGAATACTTCATAAAGGATTCTAATAGGACTATGGAAGACAGCAATAATGAAAAAATATGAATAGTAAAGGCCAGGCTGGTAAGGTTACAAGGACTCTGTCAGAAATTGAAGTAAAGGCCACTGATGCTATATTCTGGCAAAAAATTACCTGGATGTATTCTACCTTTGTCTTGAAATTTTGAGTAAGGCTGAATTCAAGAGAAACAGATTAGGTTTTTTGATGAAGGAATTTTCAAGATAGCATAATATCAAGGGTAAGCATGGTTACTGCTCGCTATTCTCAGATTCACAATTAGAGAGAACAGAAAGTTATGAAAAATATACAAAATATACGGTTTGGTGAGGAAAGGAGAATTAACGCAGTTAAAGTTACAGACAAGGGAGGTGTAACAAAGTAGTTGTAATTTTTAAGAGATAAACATCTGTAAAAAGAAACCACAAACTTTGGATCTGAACAACAGAAAAGGTATGTTAAGGTCAAGACCACACACATGGAAAGCTCCAGGGCATAATAATGCAAGCTCATTTGACAATCTTTCATTTCATAAGAGAGTACTTGAATAAAGACAGCCTCTATATCATCCTGATCAAGTATGACTGCCTAAGGAAGTGTCTCTTCATGTTCTTCCAGGCAAATATTCAGAGCCAATACAACTATGGTGGTGAGGCAGTCTATATTGTAAACTGGAAGCAGAACTTGATGACATCTTCCATATAATAATAACTTTCCGTCTATGCAAGATGCAAAAGTTAAGGGTCATTAACTCTTGAGAACAGAAAGCATGTAGAAATGTTGGATCCCTTGCACAGAGCTCCTGAACATGCTGCAAGTAAAGCTGTGAAGGCAGAACCTAAGTTTCAATGGAGACACCAGGATATTAATGATACCTGAAAAGTAGAAATTTGCCAAGGACAGCTATAGACACTGAGCAGAGCTGGCCTAAGAGAAAGAACACAATTGCCACAGGCAATAGAGCTGAAGCAAGGCTATCAAAGCTAATTGGAACCAGATGACAACATCAGAAACCCCAGATGCCAGACATGGAACTGTGGGGTTAGTGTTTGCCCTGGTTTTGCTTTGATCCAGTCTTTCTTTGCTATCACCCTGTTCCTCCATTTTTGAAGGGGAATTTTTACTCTATGCCATGGTATATTAGAAATGTGTGACTTTTGTTGTTGTTTTACAGGGGCTCACAGTTAACAGATGGCCTTGAGTCACAGAAGAGACTTTGAACCTTGGGTTTTGAACAGTATTGGAACTGGAAAACTATAGAAACTTTTAAAGTAGGATTAAAGTCATTTTGCATTATGAGATGGCCATGAGCCTATAGATGCTAGAAGTAGAATGTTATTATGATCTCAGTGTGAAATGTCCTCTTTAGGTTCATGGGTTTGAATATTCAGTCCTCATCTGGGTTACTATTTTGAGAGATTATGGAACATTTAAAATGTAAGGCCTCACTGAAGGAAGTGAGTCACTTGGGTTGGACTTTGAAGTTTATAGCCATTTCAATTCCTGCCCCATCTCTGCTTCCTGTTTGTCAAGGTGTGAGGAAATGTGAAAACCCATCAACAAGCTCCCACTGCCATAGAGCTGTCTGCTTCCATGCCATCCCCACATTGATGAACTGTATCCCTCAAATTGAGAGATAAAAGAAACTTCTTCCTTCCGTTAAGTTGCTTCTTATCAAGAATTTTGTGACAGCAATGAGAAAAGTAATTAATATACTTCCATATAGTCATCTCCTCAGAGAAATTATCTATGATTGCCCAATCTAATGTTGTCCACCCATCCATTCACTATAAAATTACCTTTCTTCATTTCCTTCAAAGAATTTATCACTCCTTGAAGTCATCATGTATACTTGTTCGTGTGTGTGTGTGTGTGTGTGTGTGTGTGTGTGTGTGTGTGTGTGTGTTGCTCTATTGGCAACTTTCATAGGAACAAGAACCATTGTCTTTTTTTATTTATTGTTTGATGGTACTACCTACAAGAGTGATTGGTACCAAGAAGCACTCCATCCATAGTCAATGGAATGACTTGGAATTCTGTACTATTTCTGACTTCCTTTTGTATATCCATTAATAATCAAATGATATAAGCTATCAGTTTCCCAATAGCCTCAGCTGGCCTTGAACCCACAGGGAACCACCTGCCTCTGACTCTCAAGTGCTACAATTAAAGGCATGCACCACCACACTTGGCCAGTCAAATGTTTTAAGTAAGCTTTTCTTCAATGACTGCTTTAATGATGTCAAGGACATTAAAACTATAAAATCTAACTTTGAGGAAATATTATCCCCTTCTCCACTTTCATCTAAACTCAGATATGCTACTTATCATAATTCATTGATTTGAAAAAGAATTACTGAGTAATAATAGCAAAAGCCAGACGTGGTGCTAATCATAAGTATACCACATAATTGGTACCTTCAGTTTTTACCATTATTAGAAACTGGTAAAACTGTATATATGATACAGCCAAGCACTAATTGCAATTACATATTAAAAAGGCATCAACTTTCATTTAATATTGGGGAATCAATCAGAAGACTGGTAATAATAATTTCTTCTAGCTTAAAAGGGGTATTATGCCAAATAAAAAACTATTCTACTAAGAAAAACAGAATATATGGGAGAAAGTTGTACTATTCGAATACAGAATTTAATATGGGAGATGAAGAGCTGGATACTTTGCTCAAAACTTTAAGAGTGAGGAGGAAGTTCAATTTTCTTTGAGATCCACGGTGTGTATTTAACTGCAAGAGACTATACAAGCAGCCAGTTCTTAGAGCCAGAACACCACCATTAGTGCATCTGTTTCAGTTACAAACCAGTTTCAGTTTAGCCATGAACATTTAGAGGTTATTATCATTGCACTGAACCATTGAGTGGTGTTGGATGTAGAAAGAAATTTGGCACTAATATTGTCCACCGACCTCAATTTAGACATGAGGTTACTGCAGTCAGACCATTTCAAATGGCTTATGCAATGTTTCATACTAAGTGGCCAAGGTGGACGTCACAATCAGGTTTCCTGGAGCACTGACTCAACAGACACACTTTGTTGGCTATGTAATTTCCCATCCAACACCCCCTCCCTATTCCCTACTCCTCTATTAATAAAATGCTGATTTGTTAAAGAAACCGTCAGAGAGTGTGTGATTTTAGAGAGTGTGTCAGAGAGTGTGTGAAAGGTCCCTTTCAGGGCATAAATCATTATTCAACTAAGTGGTCCTTTATTGTCATTTGGCCAGTACTGATCTGCCATAGGACTGTGACCTACTTCTGGGTAATGAAATCTAAAAGATCTAGTGATATGTCACTTCCTGCTGCTCATCTCCCAAAGTAGGAGGCAAAAATTTTCCTTCAACTTCCTTTTTGCCTTGAAATCAGATGTGACACCAGATATTCTACAGTTATTTTGCCACCATAAGACAAGAAGTCAGTAGAATAAGCACAGCAGAAATAAAGACCTTAGGTTGTTGAGACGATAGCAGCCACACTCATCAAGATTTCTAAGTAAAGAAAAGTAACTCCCAGATTCTTTAAATCACTGTTGTCATATTTTCTATTGCTCGTAGCTGACACCTTGCTAACTTGTACTAATGCATCCCAGGTAATTTCATATTGTTATCTTAGAAGCTATACAAGATTTGTCACTATCTCTGAGGGTCAAGAAAGGGGGCAAATGGCTCACTAGGTATAAGTGTTAGCCATGCAATCCTGATGACCTGAGATGGATACCTGGAATCCACAGTGGAAAAAGAGAACCAACTCTCAATAGTTGCTTTCCTCTGACATCCATACATCATGTGCCATGTCATGAGTAGAAAGGGGGTGGAGAGAAACTAGTAAAATAGTAAAAAAAAAATTAAATAGAAAGATGGGGACATGAAAAGAGATGGAGAGAATCTACAATTGTACAACCTTATCTCCAACTTGAAGCTTAACCGCCTTTTTCCCTCTGTGTTACTATTGAACTTTCACAAAAGCTTTTAATGAAACTAAATGCTCATGCTCTGGAATCATTTTGAGAACTGTTATAGTATGCTACACAGGGTTATGTTTTCAATAAAGGAAGTCACAAATAAGATACCCCGGGGAAGTTCAATGGGCAAATTAGTTCCCTGGAGATGTTTTTTGTAAAAAAATGAACAATATGGATTTTACATGTAGGTTCACTTAGAAAAGAATGAGTTTATCACCTCGCACACTCAGGGCCTTGAAACTGGCCTCTGAAACTGCAATGATCTTCTCGCTCCTTTCATTTCCATATATTGATTTGTTCTGTGATACTGTCAAGCAAATAAAATAATAAATATCATCAGCTATGATCAGTGTCAACTATTCTTTAAGTACTAGAGAGTATAGTTACTAGTTTACCACCATAGGAAATAAGGTTTCCTGCTACAGAAATGGTGGCATGCTTTAGGGGCACCTGGACTGGTTGTTTTATCTGGTTTCCCTTCTAGGATGAGGACATGGTCCTTGAAAGGGCTGTTTGTTTACAAACCAAGGAAGTCAGATCTTCGCAATTTTTTTCTTAATCAGCGATTGTAAGCACTTCCAGGATGATAAGAGCGTTCAGAAGAAAAGATTTTTATAATGAGAATTGTCTTTTTTCCTAACTCAGGTAGGATTTATGTGGGAAAAGTGCACCTGGTAGCTGAAGGCACGGCAAAGAGTCCCAGAGAAGGGAATAAATGGAAATAAATTACATTGTATTCACCAATGTTATTATAGTCCCTTTTGCTTTAAGGCCTGTATCCTTGTATCCTGTATAGGAAAGTTCAAGTGTATATATATGCATATGAGGTACCTCTGGTGACAATTTCATAGCTTCCAAACCCATTTTTGGCTCCATCCATTGCTATGACAATTGGTTTCATATATGTAACTTGATGGCACCTTGATTCAGCCCACTGTGTATCTAGATCTCAGATGGAGGATATTTGTGATGCAACGATATAGGCTATCATCAAGATTCATGGGTAAGTTGTAGAAATTATTTACAGTATAGACAAAATATGAACTAATGACTTTTACATAACCTTGTACCAAAAAGCTACTGTTTATAATGCAAACAAGTTCATTGTGCCATGTGCTCCTCTTAAGACTTGGGCTTATGACCTTGATCCCTCAAGAACCCACTTTGCCCTCCACCCAACATAGTGAATAACTGTAGGTGTACTTGAATTTGTTCAAAGTTCTGAAAATGGTGTATTCACATTCTCATTGAAAGCAGTGGGAATTTTAAAATATGCTTAACATTGTGTGTATGATATATTTTAGGCCTATGGATCAAAGGTCAAGATTCTTTGAAAAGGGTGGATCCAAGCTTGTGGTTCCCCAATTCATGATGGAAAGACTGAATAAAAGCATGGGTGAGTATTAAACTGACTCCTAATGACTTATCTCAAACCTCATTAGAGATGTTTCTTTTTGCAATACATGGTCATTAAGACAGAGACCTATGACTGGTCAACACGAAGTGATTAAGAGATTAGGGAGTGCTCAGCCCTAAATGGGCCATCTATATCACACTCACCTCAAGTCTCAGGGATCACAGAATAGATGGAGAAAAAATTGTAAAAGCCAGAGGTAGTAGACATCTACAGTGAAACGGTATTTGCCAGACATGACAGAGATGCTGCACACATGAACTCTCAATAGCCATGACTATATGCACAAGGCCTGTGCAAGATCAAGCCAGCTAAAACTCCAGCATGGATTGATGAGGGACTCACTAACTTACACCCCTAGCTGAGAAGTTATTGGCAGCTGATGGCTACTGGGAAAAAGAAAATCAGTTTTCTACAAGGATATGGTCCCCAAGAATCTACCCATGCTCCATTAGATTATCTTATACCTATTCACATACATACAGTACTAAATGAACTCAGTGGGTTTTCAAAAAGAACTCATGAAGTTGGGAGAAAAAAGTGATGGGGAGATAGGGAAGAGATTAGGGAAAGGGAATGGGGGGTGAATTTGATCAAAGTACATTATATACATGCATGAAATTCTTTTATTTTCCCTTTGGTCTTTTTGAGAGGATTTCTCTATATCCCTAGCTGTCCTGGAACTCACTATGTAGACCAGGCTGGCCTTGATCTCACAGAGATCTGCCTGCCTTTGCCTCCCAAGTGCTGGGATTAAAGTCATGTGCTACTACTTAAAGAATAAAAAGCAAAAAAAAAACCCAAGGCAGGCAAGTTGTAAATTTCGGCAGCTGCCCCCAGGAGGAGAATGGAGAAGAGAAAGAGAAGACATTCCATTTGAGTAAAGCTGCCATCGAGGTCAGCCACATAGAGAACAAGCAGCCACATGGCAGGGAGAGGAACTTTAGAGCTTAGGGAAAGCCTAGAGTACCAGAGAAAGAATAATTAGGCTCTGGTCAGCATCCTAAAGAAAAAGACAAATGAAAAGAAAAAATAGAAGTTATTTTTTCTGAGTCCTGACTCAGAAAGTTAGCTAAACCTAACAGAACCTCATTGTGGATCTGGATTGACTGCACAGAAGAAGGGAATTCTGGAAAGAAAAAGCATATTATCTCATTAAAAAGGATAGTTATCCACCTTCCTGAGGGGTATTCCCTTAGACAGGTGATTGACTGGTCCAACTAGATTAACTGTTTAATGTTTGAGGTAGCATGGAATATTAGGTCTCCACCCAGATGAGAAAAATAGATTTCTCTAATGAGCCTCCACAGAGCCCTAATCGAGACTACAGTAATAGTTTGGGTATGGTTTGAGTGTATACCCCAAAGTTTTATATACTAGGAGTTTTATATACCAGGTCCTCAGTGTGACCGTTTGAAGATGGTAGGATCTTTAAGAGGTGGGACTTACTGGACAGTCTTTCAGTCTTTAGAGGTATTGTCCTCTGTGCTGGCTAGCTTTAGTGTCAACTTGACACACCTGGGTTGAGGGAGCCTCAATTAGGGAATTGCCTCCATATGACTGGCCTGTGGTGATGTCTGTGGGGCATCTTCTTGATGAGTGATGTGGGAGGGCCCAGCCCACTGTGGGTGGTGCCACCCCTGGGCAGGTGGGCCTGTGTTGCATAAGAAAGCAAATTGAGCACAAGCCAGGAAATCAAGCCAGTAAGCAGCATTCCTCCATGGCCTGTACTCCAGCTCCTGCCTCCAGGTTCCTGCCCTGAGTTCCTACCTTGGGCTCCCTGATGAACTGCGACCTGGGAGATGTAAGCTGAATAAACCCTTTCCTCCCCAAGTTGGTAGTGGTCAGAGTGTTTTGTTACAGCAATGGAGAGACAAACTGGTACACCCTCTGAAGAGATTAATGTAGTTCCTTCTGGACCCTGGTTAGATTTTATGAGACTAGATTGCTTTAAGGTAGTGCGGCACCTCCCATAATTCCCTGTACTGCATGAATCAATTTGTTCTCTCTACACTTCTGCCGTGATGTCTTCCACGATGTTGTCATGAGTTCAGAAGACTCTCACCAGAGGCTAAACAGATAGAGAACCTGATCTTGGACTTTTTAGCCTCTAAAACTGAGCTAAATATCTAACTTTACCCAATTTCAGGTCTCTTGTAATAGCAATTCAAAAGTAAGATACCAGTCTCCCATTCTTGTTTCCTAGGATCACTTTCTAAAAGCAAAAGTCTGTATCCAAGACCTCATTTCAAGATCTGCTCTCTAAGGATAGCAGTACTCCAATTTGCAGTCCACGCTGAGTGCTACAAACTCTATTATCCCAAGAATGCTAAGCCTGGGAGGGAAAGTGTTCCTAGCATCTGTCATCTGATCTGTCTTAAAAGAGGCATAGCCTTCTGCACATGGCATTTATGGTTACCTTAAAAGATAGCCACTAATTGATAGTTAGTACTCTAATCTATAGCCCCTCTCTCCTTTTCAATCTATGCAGATATGGTGCCAATAGGATACAGTAGAAGTAACACACTGTAGGTTCAAAGCTGAATTGTACAATTCCATGAAGCATACACTTTATATAGACACTAGATCTCTCGCTTCTGAACTTTTATCTGCCATGTAAGAAATCTGTTTTGAGGCCACTATGCTAGGCAGATTATGTTTATATGACCTGATCCCTAGACCCAATAGAGTCTAGTCTTTCAGCTATTTGATCAAGATGCTAGACATTGCTATTGTCTAAATGTGCTTTCCTTTTCTATGTAGGAACCTACCCCCTAATGTGATGGTATTAGAATATAAGGCCTCTGTGAGGTACTTAGGCCATGAAAGCAAAGCCTTCATGACTAAAATTAGGGTCTTTATAAAAGAGATTCCAAAAAACGAACTAGCCCCTTCTACCACAGGAGAACACAGTAAGAAGGTTCTGTGCATGAATCAGAGAGACAGCCCTTACCAGACACCAAATTTTCCAACACCCTTCATCTTGGAGGTTTTATCCTTTAGAGCTATGAGACATAAATAAATTTTTATATTTCTTATATTTTTAATATTTTTATAAGCTACCTGATTGATGGGATTTTGTTATAGCAGTCTGAGTGGACTAAGAAAACATGAGGGTGATGTTGCCTTTGACATTCCAGACAAGCCCACTCACCAACTGAATACCAACAAGTGATCTTCTGAACACTACATGGAACAGAAAGATCACACAGTACCTAGATTCTATACCCATACAACCATGCAATGTAATACTATTGTCCTTCTAACTACTACATTTGGAAATTCTTTATTCAGCAGCAAGAGATAAGACTGCCTGGGAAGGCAAATCCAGCATGCTTTTGGGATGGTACTACTTCCCTTGAGATTGGCGAACTGAGTAATTATCTTAGACAAGACTCTTCAAGAATTTAGGGCTATCTCTTGGGTCTACTCTGCTTTATATTCTGTGTCTCATACCCGATATAAGTGAGTAAACATTGAAACCCCTAAAGGTACTGCCTTATTCTTCATTTAAGTAAAACTCTGAAGTCCTAATATCGAAGTAGTATCTCTGTGCCTTTGTTTCTGTCCTCTTAGAAGTATAGTAACACATGGATAATGTTTAATGCATTCTAATCTTAGGGCGTACACAAAGGGAAGAAAAAAATGCTCAAACGCCATCATAGGATGAAAATGCAATAATTGGGAGATAGCAGGGATTCTGAGACATGAAACGATTGTTACTGCATTTTATGCTTCTGTTTGTCACATTTAACAAGAATATTTCACATTTGTAGAATGCCTTACAGTTTAGAGAGCACTTTTACATAGATTAGCTTATATTCTCAAATCTTTCATGTGTGATCTCACCTAGACCCATGACTCTATAGCAATAACACCCAAAGTTTTCAACCAATCTCTCTCTTTCTCCTTCAACTTATGCTTCCAATTCCTTCCTAGACATTTCTACATAAATAGAAGATCACTATATTACTTTAATTACCAGCCCATTTTCTTCACAATCACACACACACACATACACACACACACACACACACACACATACACACGGTCTCTTCTACCTATGTTCCAACTATAGTTCTCAGTCTTCTCAGACTAGAATGTTTGAAGTCATCTTCTTTCCCTCCAAAGCCAATTGGTTGTCAGTTCCTGCGAGTTCTACTTCCACAGTGTCTTCCGGAATCCTGCCCTTACTTTTTTTTTTGCCACATTCCACTACCAATTCAAACCCCTCTCACCTTTCAGATTAGGGTTGGCAAACTACAGTCCTTTGACTAAATCCAGCCTGCCAGTTAGGTTTGTAAATAGAGTTTTATGACAACATATCTGTGTCCATTTGCTTATGGATTGATTATGGCTGATTTCCCACTATGCCAGCAGAGGTGACTACTTGCAACAGAGACCATACAGCCCACAAACTCTCAAATTGCGTCCTTTCCTGAAGAAGTTTGCCAATTGTGAACTAAACTGAAAAAAATCAAAAGAATCTTTCCTTTCAATTTTATCTGCTTAAAGATAGTTTTTTTCTACCATAGCAAATCCACCAATAATTCTTCCTTCACTGCATCCAATAGACTGTATGCAGAGTTTATAGTTTTGATTTATTACCACATTTTCTGTTATTTAAAACTGACTTCCTATAAATGAGCTTCTTACCTGTAATTCTGTGCAGTACATAACAGGCTCCCCAATACTAAACTAAGTCTCTCAACTCAGTGTCCATGGGTGGAGTTGTAGCAACTGGACACTCCATGTTATAGCCCACAGTTTCTTTGCTGATATTGAATTTCTATTATGTCTTTTGTAGTCTTTGACATTCTGAAGTTTTTATGGCAGAATACTAATTCAATTAAATTTGAGGCTTATGGAATAAATAGAAATAAATTTTACTTCTATTCATACTTGCTCCAAAAAGTGATACTGAAAAGTTTCCATATGACTTCAAGACAGTTGTTTGGAAAGACCGTTGTCTGTATTTGTTTTCTGCCGCTATATAAATGACCACAAACTCAGTGGCTTCAAACAGTACATGGTCAGTATCTCACAGTTTTATATATTGGTGTCCGGGTACTACATACCAGGATTGTCTGCTCAGCATGTCACTGAGATAATATCAAAGTGTCAGTAGAGGCTGTGGCTCTTACCTAAGCCTGGGGTCTTCCAGGATCATTGATAGAATTCAGTTCCTCATAACTGTCAAAGTGATGCCCATTTTCCTGCTAACAGCGAAGTGCGAACTGCTCTCAGCTTCTAGTAGCTGCCCCAAATCTTTTCACGTGGATATTTGCTTTCTTGTCAGCTGGACTGTCTCCCTGACATCTCTTTTGCCATCAGAGGGAGAAAGCACATTCCTTCTAAAGGCTTCGCATGTAGAATAACACACCTGCATATTCTTCAGGTCAATTGATTAAAAACCTTAGTTACATCTGCAGAATCCCTTCTCAACATCACCTGGAATCCTGTGACTAAATAACTGGGAGAAAGTGCATAAACATCAAAGGGGTGATCTTAGAATTCTGCCTATTTTAGCTTCCTTCTCAATAATGTAAAATGGATAATTTATTAACTTCTCAATAACTTCAACTATATTTTATAAATCTTATTCATTCTTACAGATATTTAAGGGGAGTGAAATTATGAGTAAACTTTGAAACTTTGCAAAACTTCCAAATCCACCTTTTCAAACTAGGATAAGCTGAGAGATATCTTGTGATTTGGGTTTTATTTTGTCATTTGGTTATTAGACAGTCATGTCCCTTTATGAGAACTACTTCATACAAAGCTAAGAAGGCAAAGATACATTTGGCTTTATTATAGGAAAATAGTCTCCCAATATTTTCTATGTTATTTAATTTCACCTTCAACTTCACTTTTTCCTGTTTGGAATGTGTTTAGTGAAATGGGGGAATAGAGATTCTTGAAAATTAATATAAATTTCTCTGCTCAGTCTGAGTGTTTAATATATTCATAACCAAGAAACATATTTTCATTATTTTTCTATCATTCTTTTTATTATTGATTAAATGACTGCTAAGACTTTTCTTAACTTTTTATCTTTGATCTGAAATATTCAAACCTCTCACACTTTCCCTCTATTTCCTTTCTCATGAGAAACTTTATTCTGAAAATCATCATATAATCACATAAAATGTGTCCTTGTAAGTTGACATGTTTGCAGACTCTAGTGTCGTCTTGTTGTTTCTATAATACTACTGAATGACAAACAAAACCAAAAATAAACTCCTTATACTTACCTCTCTTATAAAACTATATAACTAAAATAAAATTTTTAATTAAATAAAAACAAAACTACAAAGCCAATAAAATATGAATGATTTCCATTAATTTAATATAGTGGATGACATTTGTTGAAACCAAACTGCTGTTGAGTTTAATAGCAGAATGATAAAGCTTTAACTACAATTCTGTATTTAATCTGTATCTGTGTTTTGAGTTTTACGAAGAGAATGTTTACCTAGAAACTTGTACATAAATAATAATTTTATGAATTTTCTTTCTAGTGCAAGATAATCAGAATACATATGTATTATAAATAATATTCTTCCCATGAATAATTGTTAAATTCCAACTTTAATTAAACACAGTGACACAAATGGCAATTTGATTCCCGGATAGAAATAAGATAGAAGCCTGAGATGGAAGCCTAAGTGAGGCGGGTGATCAAAGGTCAGCAAGAAGCTCCAGTAGTGGGGCACAATAATGGAGATGAAGAACAGTAGGAAACAAAAAAGGAGTCAGGTAGGAGCCCACCATTTAGAGTCTTGTAGGTCACAGTCAAAACAGACTCTTTTTTTGAGTGAGATAAGAAGTCATTAGAAGATTTTGAGCAGAAGAAAGACATATGTAACGTGTGTTTGACGGCTTACTGTGGGGAGGGCTTAGAGAAGGGCCAACAGTTATAGAGAAGTAGTAGCAGGCAATAATTGTTGGGGCCTTGAAGCAGTGGACAGCGATAAAGGTGGTTCGATTTATTGGATGTGAAATGTATTCTGAAGCTGGAAATAGCAGGATTTGCTGCTGCTATTAAGGAAAGTAGAGTTGGGATTCCTCTGAAGCTTGAGACATGAAGTACTGGGTAAAAGGTGGGAAATGTTGAAGAAGGGGCTAGCTTGGGTGGGGACAAGTATCAGATTCTACTTTAGATATGCTAAAGTAGAAGTGTCCTGTTAACTCTTCAGAACACAACAGATTATTGACTAACATGTGTGCATGGCATCAGCTGATGTACTGTATATAGTTCAATTGCTGCCTAAACTTGCTCTCTCAGCCCTCCTGCACAATGATCATAAATGCTGTCCTCCACGAATTACTTGCCTACAGATCTCAGCATCGTTTCATAGAGTCTGTCCTCACAGAGGCTTTAACTAAGTCATCAAGGTGGAGGAAGAAAGAGGTAAGGGAACCAAAATTTTAAGCAATCAAAAAGTTAATAATATGGTTTCTAATCAAGGCTTAATAGGAAGAGAATACATTAGTCAGTGATTAGGGAATTTGGTAAAGTGGTTCTGGTGGGGATAAAAATTTTTTGGAATGGGAATATTGAAGAAGCAAGCTAAAAACCTAGAAGGTAGTCATCAAAGAGCTGTGCAGCCAGATACATTGATACGCACCTGATATTCAGCATTTGGGAGGTTGAGGCAGAATAATCTGAAGTTCCAGACTACCCTGGGATACAGAGTGAATGTCTATATTTTAAAAGAACTAAAATGAGTAAGTCTAAGTTAGAAAGGATGAAGCCATTAATCATGACAATGATAAAAGGTAGGATGATGGGCATAATAAAAATGTATGTGATTCCAGCTCTGAAGAGAACCTTATTATGTTTCTCTAGTCTAATGGAGATATAGCTTATAGTCTTAAATTTTACATAGACCTAGTCTTATTTTGCCTCATCTAGTCTAATCTTACATTTTTGCTTAGTCTTCATCATTATACAAATGAGGGATGTGAAACCCAAAAAAGCATCTACTAATTTCCCAAGGTCAATAAGTCTCCAGTAAGAACCAATATCCCCTGATTTCCAGTGATATGGGGTGGAATTCTCATACCATGACTAAAATAACAACAATGGCTATATCCTATTCCCCCAAACCTAGATGATAATGTTCTCTTGTTTTTTAAATTTTTATTCCTGATCTTCACCTATTGGAAAAATCTCTGAGGCAAAATATGACAGTTTAATAAGAGAATTGTCTCCTTCATAGCTCTCCTAGGGAACTAAAACTTAACACCCCACAAAGCATCGAGTACATCTGAGTCCACACCCAAAAGTATATTTTTGTTAAATATTTCAATAAATATTAACTCTAAATAATAAATTAGGCATTTACATATTTGATATACCTCTCCATTTACTGCTTCTACCCATTTATCTTTTATTTCTGTGTATAGTAGTGATTCATTAACCCATCATTCCTATGAAAATTTCAGTGATATACAAGTTCATCTTCCAGAAAACCAAAATGCAAAATTCTTTGAGACATAAGGCTTTGGTGAGAATATTTTAAATACACAATGATTTTCCTTATCTTCTAAAAAGAATACTGAACAGAATTTAACCTTTTCATGATTGAAAGCTACCAGCAGAAACATCAGCGATTACACAGAACAAAATAATATACTGATATACTCTTTACTAAATGATGTATTAGTCTGCCTCCTAGTACTTTTGACAATATACATGAGGCAATCAACTTAAAAAGAGAGAAATTGGGCCCATGGCCAAGGGGCAGGCATGCCGCAAAATAAAAAATAAATAAAAAATAAAAAAAGAGAAAAGTCTTATTTCAGCTCATGATTACAGAGGTTTCATTTCAAAGGCCCATTGTTTGGTGCCTGTGATAAGGCAGACCCTGGGGGAGGGGGGCATGTGGTGGAGGAAAGATGATCACCTCATGATTGCCAGAAAGAAAAAAAATACAGAGGAAGGGAGTGGGATTCTAATCTCTCCTTTAAGGTCATGCCCCCAGTGACCTAACTCCCTTCCATTAGGCCTCATCTCTTTAAGGTTCCATCACCACCAAACAGTGCCACATACTGGAAAGCAAGACTTGAGCACATGGCCTATTAAGGGTCATTCAAGATCCAAACTATAGCAATGGCCCTGCCCTGTCCAGGTTCTTGGAAGTCAGCAACATATTTTCCTAGTACCAGGATACAAGTCCTTACTACTGAGAGTTGTATTGATATATTTCTAATTACTTTTTTATATCTTTCAAAAAACATTTATTTATTGTGTGTGAGTATGCATTTATGTGTGTCTGTGTGTGTGTGTGTGTGTGTGTACACATACCACCACACACATGTGATGGTCAGGGGACAATTAGTGGGAATCAGTTCTCTCCTTCCACCATGTGGGTCCCAGGGATTGGACTCAAGTTGTTAGGCTCAATGACAGATACATTTACCTGCTGAACCATCTCACCAGCCCCAGTTCTAATCATCCATGTGGAGGAAAATCAGATAACCAACCATGCTAACAATAAAATGGGCACATTTTGTTTTCCACAATGAATTTTTAGAAACTATTTTAAACATGTGAGAACATATTTAATATAAAGGAAATTGAAATGTTTAAGAAAGGAAATGCTTGTATGTATTCTCTCATATGTCAATCCTATATTTCATAAAGTTATATTGAATTACATATGTATACATATACACACATTTGACATGATTGTGAAACTACTCTAGGGTAACAAAGAGTACTGATGGAAAGGGAGAGGGGTAAGAAAGGGAAAGGTAAAAGAGTAGAGGAGACTATGCTTAATACACCATATATGCTTGGATGAAAAATGTGGGGCACCCACTCTTCTGTAAATAAACCCCTACCCTATGAATATGCTCTGTTAAAAATATTTTTGTAAAAAAGAAAACATCTTTATGAAGCCTAGTACCATATACAATGAATATACGCCAATCGAAAGTGTTATACAAAGAAAGGAATTTCTCTTAAATTCAAATTTATTACTGTTTATTATACAAGGAGCCAAATAGCATATCTAACTTTTAGCAAATTAGATCCATAGATGATTATCAGATAACTTTAATATTATCCTTCAACCAACAGATGTCTGATATAGCAATATAAAATAACTTAATCTAGTCAAACATTTTTACTTGGGCTGAGAGATGGCTCAGAAGTTAAAAGCACTGGCTGCTTTTGCAGAAGGCCTGGCTTCGAATCCCAGGACCCACACGGCAGCTAACAACCATCTGTAACTCCAGTTCCAGGGAATTTGACACCCTCTTCTGTCCTCTGTGTCCACTGCATGACATGGGTGCACTTACACACATGCAGACATAACACTCAAACACATAAAATAAAAAATAATTAAAACACTTTTCTTGCTTAATTGAAATTACCTCAAAATTTACATTTTACTACTAAAGACATTTCCAGATTTTTTTGATCTTAGTAATTCAATCAAGAAATTCCTAAGTGAAAATTCATTGTTCCAATTTCCACATGTGATCTATTAGACACTTAAAGAACTCTATCACCTATTCCAATTCTTAAATTCTGAAAATCAGAAATGTGAAACAAAGGGCAATTATGATGCTATACGCAAGGTCATAGAACAATGTTACAAATAGCTGTGGACTCCATAGCTTAGGGTCAACTTCTACATTTTTTCCCTTGCTTATAAATTTCATCGCTCATCTCTTGGAATACATAAGCAGGAACTATGTTTCTCAAATGTAATGGGTATGTAACTCAGCTGGTACAGTGCTAGCCCAGCATGCAGGGGACTCTGAGTTTAATCCCCAGCAATGCAAAACCTGGGACATAGGAACACAGGAGCTGAGGATGTAGCTCTGTTGGTAAAGTGCTTGCTTATCACACATGAGGCCCTGGGTTCAAACACTGGTACTACATAAAATTTGGAATGGTAGTACATTCCTGTGTTCTCAGCACTAGGGAGGTAGAGCCAGGAATATTAGTTCAGGATCATCCTTGGCTACATAGGAAGTTCAAAGCCAGCTTCAGCTAGAGCACTTGTCTCAAAAAAAAAAAAATCAAACTTTATAATGAATGAGAATCATCTGGAAAGATTGTTAAGACTATAGATTGCCCACCTCAATCCCGAGGTTCTGATTCAGTGGTCTTAGCTAGGGCCTAGGTATTTTCATTTCTGGCAAGCTAGAAGATGATACTCATGAAGCTGGTCCAAGGACCACATTCCAAGAATGCTGTTCTAGAAGATAATGAGCCAAGTGAGGCTTCAGTTTTATCCAAAAGTGTGGTATGACCCAGATGTTCCTCTGACCCTGTGATGATGAGCCATGGACCCGCCTTCTTCCCACGCTCTACAAAGACGCCACTCCCTTTCCCTCTTCCAGCCAATCGGTTGACGCTTGCAGGGGAGGGGCTAAGGGTATAAAAGGTGGGAAAACCACTAGGCCAGTCTGTGAGACTGTCCTGGAACCACAGGATTTATGTCTGGGTGTGGACTTTCAAACACAGCCATGAATGAGGGGGTGCCCACTCGTCTGTAAGTAAACCTGCACCCCAAGCTCAGTTAGCAAGTCTGATAAACTTGTTAAGATTCTTCAAGCTGGGATTGGAGAATTCTTTTCTCAGGTTGTCACAAGGACCATGGGAGGAGGGGAATTGGATGCCACTTGCACCTCCCAGCAGTGAATTTGACTTACAACTGGCATAGCCAGCTGGATGCCATGAAACTAGGAATGAGTTTTGGAAGAGCGTTGATGATGTCCCTGATATAGGGAAACAGACCAACAACTGAAGTAGAATGGGGTGAGGGGAGAGTGTGGGCTGAGGAAATGTTAATCTGGTGGGCCATTCCCATAGGCTTGGTGGGGGTGGCTGCAGTGGCATGGTTACTGCCATGAGTGAGATATGATAACTAGGGTGAGGCATTCTAAGCAGTCAAGGTCAATGGGAGAAATCCCAGGATGGCAGCCATCTTGTACATGGTATGGGGTGGCATGCCTGCTCGGTGGGGGCCACCACGTGAATATGGAGATGCCTTGAAAACAGCAGAATGTCTGGAACAGATTCTGCAAGCTCTGGGAGTAGCACACCAGGGACAGAAATGTCAAAAAGCAGCTGCAGAGGCTACTTGGCCGACACTATTGATAATAAGAAATCTGTCCTAAGCAGAGGCCTTAGCCAGAAGGGAAACTGAAGGTGTTAGAGAGGAATTAGAATGGGAGAGGGATATGAGGCTGGCCTCTTCAGTACTGGCCTCTGATCTTGCCAGTAAATTAGATAAGAGAGAAAAAGAGATGAAGGTGTTGGCATGCTGTTTTTTACGTCTAGGAGGTCAAAAGGGGAAAAAAGCCCAGATCAGAATGATAATAAAAGGCCTATCCTGGGATCCCAAAACCTGGAACCTCTGGGAAGAGTTAGGTAGTGAGGAAGGTGGCAGTGACCTAGAGATAGTGGGAAATGCTCCTCGGGTCCGACCTTTAATTCAAAGAAAAAGAAAATCCATGGTCCAACATGCTAAGGGAGGGCTTAACAATAGCCCGGTGCAGGAGACCATGGTAATCAGAGAATACTCAGCACCAAAACTATTAGAACTGGGAAAGACATTTAAACAAGCTATGGAATAGCCTTTGGCCACCTGGTTGGTGAGGCTAAGGGACATTAGGCAGATGGGTTCATTTTAAGTTCTACAGAAGCAGAGAAGTTTAGCAATATAACCACTCATCCCTCTTTGAGAAACATACTTCACAATTTAAGGCAACATGAGGGAAACCAGTCCATGATGGATTGGTTCATATGAGCCATTTGGGATATGTGGGTATCTCCAGCTGAGATTCCCATGAATACTGGAGACTGGAAAATCATTGAGGAAGGACAGGCTCTGTTGAGGGAACTGGGTATGAGGGACGCTGTATTTGCTGTCCAGTTCACTGGCCCAGGCAGGACTGTGTTTACAGGAGACTTAAGAAAGAAACTGATTCAGCAAGGCCCACAAGACTAGTATGGAGCTTTGGTGGTAGTGCTAAGCCCCATGGTTGGGTGTGACCTGTATGAGGCTGGCGAGGCTCTTGCGGATTTAAATGATTTAGACCAACATTTAAACAGGGTACGAAAGGTGCTAAAGTTAGTAGACACAAGGGAAAGGGGTCAGAATTCAGCAGAGGGGTCCCTCCATGTCTCCCAAGCACAGATGTGGATGGTTCTGCGCAGAGCAGGAGTTGTTAGGGACAAGATAGATGGGCAGCCAAACGCTGTGCTGGTGAGCCTGTGGAGGGCTTTAAGACCTGACCAGCAATTCACCACAGAAGTAAGATAAACTGGGGGCCAGGAAGTGCAGATAACTCCAACTGTGCCCCCTGCTCTAGAGGAAGGCAGCCGAATTGGATAGAAGCCCCCCCCACAACCACTGCCTTCAAGGGGTAGCCAAGGTTGCCACAGGTGAGGGCCGTACTGGGTGACCAGAGGCCACATGTCGAATTGAGGATTTATTGGTCCCCCACTAATATACAAAATACATGGGCCCTTGTAGATACTGGGGCAGAGTGTACATTAATTCATGGCAATCCCCAAAAACATCAGGGCCAGTGGATAGCAGTGGATGGGTATGGGGATAAAACCATACAAGTAAAGCAGACTAGACTCATTCTGGGAGTGGACAATTACCCCCCCCCCAGGAGTACAAGGTGTGCATCTTTCCCCTTCTAGAGAACATTTTAGGGGTGGATGCCCTGCTGGGTCACACCCTACATACTACCGGTGGGAGAGTTTTGGCTGAGGGTGGGAATAGTAAAGGCGATTACTCAGGGGTGGGCAAGATAGGAGCTAAATTGCCCACCCCAGGAAAGGTGGTGAATATCAAACAGTACTGGCTGCCTAGGGGTGGAGATGAAATTATTGAAACCATCCAGGAAACAGAGCAAGTAGAGGCTATCTGCCCAGCCCAGAGCCCTTTCAATAGTCCCATTTGGCCTATCAGGAAGCCAGATGGCTCCTGGAGAATGAGTGTAGATTACTGGGAGTTAAATAAGGTGGTGCCTCCCATTCATGCAGCAGTGCCCAACATTGCGCTGCTAACTGATCAGCTGGTGCAGGAAATGGGATCCTTCCACACTGTGGTGGACCTTGCTAACGCATTCTTTAGTATTCCCCTAGCTTCTGAATCCCAAGATCAATTTGCATTCACATGGAATGGATGACAATGGGCTTTCAGAGTACCTCCCCAAGGTTACCACCACAGCCCCACGGTTTGTCACGGGATGGTGGCCCAGGACCTGGCCCTGTTACCCTCCCCTCCTTCTGTAAGGAGGTTCCACTACATAGATGACATAATGCTAACTTCTGAGTGCCTTACAGATTTGGAAGCTCATTTGGGGAACATGCAAGTGCACCTGAAGGAGCGAGGATGGGAAATCGACCCACAGAAGGTACAAGGGCCCAGTACAGCAGTAAAATTCTTAGGAGTTTTATGGTAAGGCAGAACTTGCATGACACCCAGTGCATCGGTTGAGAAAATCTTACAACAACCCATACCAATAAATGCTAAGCAGTTACAGGTATTTGGGGGACTTCTAGGGAACTGGTGAATTTTTATACCTCACCTTGCTCAGGTCACCCATCCCCTGTATAATCTAATAAAAAGAGGTGCTACATGGGATTGGAATGTAAAGGCCCAAGAGGCTTTTGAGCATGCCAAACAGGCGTGCTTGGTTGGGCAAGCTAAACAGCTCTGTGCCCCAATACCTTGGTGTCCCTTCCTCTTGGAAGTCACCAGGAGCCCTGAGGGTTATGGATGGGGATTGTGGCAACAACAACCCAAACAGAACCCAATTGGGTTCTGGTCCCAATCATGGAAAGGGGCAGAGTCCTGGTACACAGCTCTAGAACAGCAACTGCTGGCTGTGTACAAAGCATTGCAACAGGTGGAATCTATTATGGGCCCCACCCCCATTACTGTAAAAACTGCATATCCCATAAAAGGATGGGTGGAGGGCCTGTTAGTCAAGCCCCTGTCAGGGGTGGCCCAAAATCAAATGCAAAGATGGCATGCATATTTGCAACAGCGAGGGGTGGTGTCAGCAAGCCCGATCACAAATGCCATGCAAGCAGTACTAGGACCAGTGTCATTTCAAGGCACAGAGTCTCTCCCTCCACCTCCTGTAGTTGACCCTCCAGCAAGACCTAACCAAGTGTTAGAAGGGGCTTCCCCAATTCTGACTCATGCCTGGTATATTGATGGCACTAGCAGGGGTGCCAGACAAGAATGGGTACCAGTGGCAATTCAGATGAATACTGATACTATATGGTTAGAGAGGGGAGAAGGAGAAAGCAGTCAATGGGCTGAATTGAGAGCTGTATAGATAGTAATAATGAGGGAGCCTTGGCCAGTTACAATTTGTACTGACAGTTGCGCTGTGTTCAAGGGCTTAACTTTATGAAGGCTTAGTGGGAAAAGAAAACTGGCAGGTGATGGGACGGCCACTATGGGGACAACAAATATGGAAGGACATATATAATAAAATGCAGGAGGAGCTAGTGACCCTGGTAGTTTACCAGTTGGCTGCCCACCACCTGGTGAGTCCCCTTGGGAATCAGGAAGCTGATGGCCCTCACCAAGGAGAGGGCTGTCTGCCCTCAGGTGCCCCCTAGAAGCAGCTCACTGGATTCATATCAAGTCAGGCCACAGAGGAGCCAAAACAGGACGGAGAATAGCCAAGGCAGCTGGCACTCTGGTAAAATGTGCTGACACCCAACAGGCTGTCCAGGCCTGTGAGGCATGTCCCTGGTTACGGCCCCAGAGGATGGATGCCATGATGGGACACAAGCACAAGGCAGCTTCCCCTGTGAGAGACTGGCAAGTAGATTATATAGGGCCCCTGCCAGTCAGTGAGGGGTGTAAATATGCTCTCACTTGTCTGGACACTGCCATAGGCCTTTCCTTGCAAGAGAGCAATGGGCAAGGCTACTATTAAGGGGCTTACTGACCTCAGTGTCCTGTATGGGTGCCCGAGGCAAATTGATAGCGACAGAGGCATTCATTTCACAGGTACAGATGTGCAAGCTTGGGCTGAGGATAATCAGATTCAATGGTATTGCCACCTTCCATATAATCCTACAGGAGCAGGGTTAATTGAAAGAAAAAAAGGGTTGCTAAAGGAGCAGTTGAAAGCCTTAAGCCCAGAAGGAACCCTATGGGGGTGGAAAAGGGCCCTTCCAGAAGCCATAAGGTTGTTAAATGAAAATCCCAGTACCAGGGCTGGGTTGCCAAAGGGACCCCAGAGGTCCCGAAACTATAAAGGTGATTGCCAATAATGTTGGTTGCACAACTGAAGTGGACAGTAAGACCCTATTGCTGAAGACACTGCATGATGTGAGCATGGGAGAGGGAGAAATCAAGCTTGGACTAAGCCAGAAACTCCCTGCCACTGGATGGGTGGCTTTCATAGTGCCAGAAGGTGCTATACGGATGGCTGGGGGAGAATTGTCCCCCATTATCCTGTTCAACGAAGGACCCTGCATGCTGCACTATCAACATGCAAAGCAAGATGTTCCTGCTGGTGCAACAGTGGCTCGTCTAGTGTATGTACAACCAGCTAATTATAGATTGGACCTAATGCCCGTTCCTAGGAATGGAACATACATCTGGTATTGTAGACCAGGCCACCCCCCTGTGGCAGGAGAGGTGATAGGCCCCAGTGGAAAAGCCACTGCAATTGTACTGCTAGATGGATGTGATGCACCTACTAAAGTACCATTAAAGCATTTGTGTTTACGCCCATAAGCTATCATAGCAGTTACTGTTTACATGTTCTTGATTCTTGCAGTTTGTGTTTTTATAGTAGATGGAATGCCACTAAATTGAGCCATCAGCCCATGACAAACAGAGGATGCAGAGACTTGAAGAATCCAGTGCCCTACTACAATGGGAGAAAGGTCACCCCACCCCCTCTGAGGCTCAGGGATATTCATGGAAGAGGAGGGTGGAAAATTTTGTAAGAGCCAGAGGAAGGAGTGAGTGTGACCTGGATGTTCCTCTGACCCTGTGAGGATGAGCCATGGACCTGCCTCCTTCCCATGCTCTGCAAAGAAGCCACTCCCCTTCCCTCTTCTAGCCAATCAGTTGACAATAGCCACTTGCAGGGGAGGGGCTAAAGGTATAAAAGCTGGGAAAACCACCAAGCCAGGCTCTCTCCATTTTGTGAGAGTGTCCGGGAACCACAGGATTTATGTTTGGGTGTGGACTTTCAAACACAGCCATGAATTAGGGGGCTCCTGCTCATGTGTAAGTAAACCCGCACCCGAAGCTCAGTTAGCAAGTCCAATAAACTTGTTAAGACTCTTCAAGCTGGGGTTTGGTGAATTCTTTTCTCAGGTTGTCGTGGGAGGAGGGCATTGGATGCCATGTGCACCTCCCAGCAGTGAATTTGACTTACATATGGCAACTGGAATAAAGTGAATTTTCAACCAGACACTTTCCCTAGAGTTACCAGGATAAAAAGAAAAGTCTAACAGACTCTTTAATGTTAAGACACAGTGTTTGAGGTGATCCCAACTGAGCAAAATGCTTCAAATGAGTAGATTTAATTACTTCAGTTAATATCTAATAAATATTCTTTTTTTCATACTTAGCAACTTGGTAATTAAGTTTCTTACTGGAGACAAACAAAAGAATTAAAGATAGTACTTGTTAATATTGATAAGCCTTTTGCCCTATGGAAAAATTGAAGTAGGATTTCTGGGCTTATATAAAGTAAAAAAATAGTTTTGTTATTGAAAATAATGCCAAATGCTGGGCATGATGGCACACGCCTTTAATCCCAGCACTCAGGGGCAGAGCCAGGCAGATCTCTGTGAGTTCAAGGCCAGCCTGGTCTACATAGTGAGTTCCAGGACAGATGGGGCTACAGGGAGACCCTGTCTCAAAAAGACCAAAAAAAAATTAATAATAATAATAATAATAATAATAATAATGCCAAACCAGACAGGCATGGTGGCTCATGCCTATAGTCCCAGCACTCAGGAGGCTGAGACAAGAGGGTTACTGAGACTTTGAGGCAAGCCTGAGCCACAGAGTGAGATCCAGACAATCCTGAGCTGCTGAGTGAGACCTTGCTTCATCATCATCATCATCATCATCACCATAGTCATCATCATCCTAAACCAAAAAGTTATGGCCTGACCAAGTAATAGATACAGTAGATCTGGGATGTAATTATTTCAAGTCTCAGGGTAAACAAAAAGTTTTAGAAGGCAAAATTGTATGTGTTTTCTTTTGAGAAGCACAACATATGTCTTCTAGGCAATTTCTCTCCTCACTTAAACTTATTTTATTATTATTTTAGGACTTAAACAAGCAGATCCTGACTTACTAAGTATGGAGTGGAACCCAAGAGTCTGTATTTCTCCTAAGTTCTCAGGTGAGACTCAAGTTGCTGGTCCATGAACTACCTTTAGAGTATAATGGATCTACAAAACTCTGGGATCACAGCTGACCAAGACTTGCTTAATGACCATATCTTCCAGCACCTACTCCTTCCTATTTGCTTTCATGTGCTGCATCTGAACATCTGAACTTCAGCCTGAACCAACAAAGCGAGAATCACTGAATCTGGAGAACATTACAGGGCTTCCTAGTACCAGCCAATAAGGCTTACAGTAGCACACAATGATTCTCAATTTGTGTAATGGCTTCCATCCCTTTGAGCTTCTTTTTGACACTCCCAGCTTTGAGCCTAGCCAGGTTTCTATTATTTGCATTAAGTCATTACTTGATAACACTACCTGAAAATATCCCCAGTTTATTTGCTTTCAGACAATGGATCTTCTGTTCATACATCCCTTCTCTGGGTTCCTACCCTCTTTGCCAAGTTCATGACTCACAGTTTATTTTAACAAGCAACAACCTAGAGCCCAGGGTACTTTTTTGTTGGTATAGCATAGGTGTTTGATAATTTCTATTTCAGCTCCAACACCTCACGTCCTGGGTGCCAAAAGCCTCATCTCCTTCCCACCTTAATCTTTTAAAAATGGTTGCCATTGCTCAGTTCTTCATCTTCCTCTGTTGTACCCATTCTCCCAACATTACATCTCTGAAAAAAGCCATTATCATAACAGAAATAATAATTGTTAACCTCGATGGACTCCACACACATGCCAGGTAGTTTATAAGTATTATCTTAGGTCTTCATAACGAGCTCACAAAATAAGAATTACTATGCCTTATTATAGATAATGAAATTGCATGAAAAGAGATCAAGAAACTTGCTCAGAGTCACACAGCCCTAGAAATCAAGCCTAGTCCTGTCTGAATGAAAAATGATGTATCTCCTTTCTTGAAGAATTTTGAACAATATTTTCTCTATTCTAGATCCAGGGAAGTTCATCTGGCCTTGGGTAGCTTGCACTGACACAAGAGATGGGGCTATCAACCTGACCCTTTCTGATTCATGACTACTAAGCATCTAAATGTTTATAATTTTCAAAAAGACTAATAAGTAGGCGGTCCAAACTCTATAAATCAGTGCCCACCCCATAATGCCCAGCAAGAGAGCCCACAAAGATGAACTCAGTGGAGAAAGAAGTTAATATGTAGGGCATAGACAACTAGAAACACATTGACTTAAAAATAAAAGTCTGCATATAATACTAAAATGTAAAGTCCATTCAATAAAAGAACTATAAATGAATGAAACAAATATTTAAAATTATTATAAGCAGGGGCTGAGAAGATAAAGTGCTTACATTGCAAGGATGAGGACTTGAATTCACTCTTTAGAACCCATGTACAAGGTATGGTGGTGCAAGACTGTAACCCCAGCTCTAAGGAAGCAGAGACAGGTGGATTCCTGGGACTTGCTGGCTAACCAGCATAGCCTATTTTGTGATTTCAAGCCAGCAAAAGTCCCTATATCCAGAAATAAAAGATGGATGGCACCTCTGGCCTCCACATATATATACACATACATGCATTGACATTCATGTACACATGCACATACACGGACAAAAACACATACACAAAAATTATTATAAGGAACTATAGAGTGATAACTCAACAGTCTAGAGTAGAAAATTCCCCCTTAAACAACACCCACGAATAAGAAACAAAAGGAAAAATTTTGATGCATGTGACAACAGCACAGTTAGAAACTTTTGTGTGGTTAAAAAAAATGTCATAACAATTGTGAAAGACAACAAAGAGACTGGGAGAAAGTATTAGCAATAAATATGTCTGTCAAACATTAATACCTAGTGTAAAGAACTCATTCAAATCACCCAGAGAAAGGCGAACAACCCAACAGAAAAATGAGAAAAGGATTTTAACAGTCATTCGGTTGAAAATGAAATATTAAAAAAAACCAATAACCATGTGGAAATATGTTCATCCTTCGCCAATAATCAGGGGAAAGTAATATTTTAATTTTTATGTGTATGAGTGTGTTGCCTGCATGTGCACCATGTTGTGCAATGCCCACAGAGGCCAGAAGAGAGTGTTGGATTCCCTGGAAATGAAGTTAGGGACAGTTGTTAGCTGCCATGTGGGTGCTGGGATTCAAACCCAAGTCTTCTGCAAGAAGTCAGTGCTCTTAACCACTGAGCCATCATCTCTCCAGCCCCAGGAAAGTAATTTTATATGATCATTTTTCCTTTTTTTGTAAATTTTTATTGATTTTTTTTCTATTTCATACAGAACATCTTAATCATGTTTATACCCCCTGCCCCATTGATACCTGCCCATACCCCCCACTGGATTTTATAGATTCTGTCATTTGTGTTAAAGCCTATCAAGTGAAGTTAGTATCCCCAGATGTCCCTCAGTGCAAGTTCATCCATTGATGTCTAGTCAACCTATCTAGAGTTCCTCCCTTTAAGATCAATTCTCCCTCACCCAGCAGTAATCAGCTGCCAATAGCACTTCGGCTAAGACTGTGACCTGCTGCCCATTTTCACAGTTCTGTGACCATTTTTCAGCCACAGGATTGGCAAAGTTAAAGTTAGGCAATTCAAATGTTGATTGGGTTGTGAAGAAACAGATACTCCATTCTCTGCTTGTGGGAGCAAGTTGGCTCAGTCTCTTTGGACAGCACTCACTCTGCCCGGATCTACTGGAATTGAAAGCCAATCTGAAACTCTACTGTGAAATAGCAGTTCCAGTTTCAGACATTTCCCTTAGATAGGCACTTGTACACATCCATAAGAAGGTGTGGACAAGGACACAGCAGTGCTTGGAATATCAAAATACAGTGGGAAAAACTTAAATGTCCACTATTAAATATACCATATCAGTAAAAAGTGGTATATACATATGATAAAATTCATAAAGCAGTGGTAATAGCAAAACTTTCTGTATATATCCACAGGGGTAAAGGGGAAAGAGATCTCAAAACTTCATTGTTGGGGGACTGCAGAGACGACTCAGTTGTTAAGAGCACTGGTTGCATTTGAAGAGGACCCATGTTTGGTTCCCAGTATTCACTTGGCAGCTAACAACCATCTTTAAGTCCAGCCCCAGGGGATGTAATATTCTCTTCTGGCCTCTGTGGGAATTGTGCAACATCGGTGCATTTACAGCAAAACACTCATACACATGAAACAAAATAATAATTTTAATTCATTATTGTTGAGTGAAAAACTTAGAGAACTAATGCTCAAAGGGAAGATTCATAAAATTCAACTCAAAGGGGATCATAGGCCTAATGTAATACAACTCCAGATGCTCTTGGTTAAGTGGGTATGATAACAAACACTAACTGGAATTGATTAAAATGATGATAAAAGTATAGCTACTATTGGAAGAAAATACTTGCAAAAGGCATATATGATGAAGGATTTATCCAGAATATACAATGAATTCTTAAAATTCAACAGTAAGAAAATAAATAGCTTGATTTAAAAATGGGCATAAACATCAACAGACATCTGACCAAAGAAGATACACGGATGACATGAGCATATGAAAAAAAAATGTTCAAAATCATATGTCACTGGGGAATTGTTAATTAAAACAATAAGATACCACAACTCACCTATTAGAGTGGCTGAAATTCAACATACTGGCAACACCACATTCTGGACAGGATGCAGAACAACAGGGACTCTCATTCATTTCTGGCAGGACTGCAAAAATATACAGCCACATTGGCAGTTTATTACAAAACTAAACATCCTCCTTCAACATGATCCAGCAATTGTACTCTTTGATACTTTCCCAAAAGAGTTAAAAACACAGTCACACAAAAACCTGCATACAGATGTTTATAGTAGTTCTATTCATAATTTCAAAACTTGGAAGCACCCAAAATGTGCTTCAGTAAGTGGATGAATAACCTGGAACATCCAATTGATGCAATATTGCTCAATGCTAAAAACAAATGAGCTATTAAGCTATGAAAAGATATGGAGACTCCTTTAGCGCATATTATCAAGTAAATGAAGCCAATCTGAGAAAGGTACATACTGTATGATTCCAAATATATGACATTTTTGAGAAGGCAAAACTATGAAGAGAGTATAAAAAGTAATCAGTGGTTGCCAGGGATTGTGAGGCAGAGGCGGGGGGTGGGGGGATAGACGAATCAGAATTTTATGGTATTATGATGGTTATCATCATGTATTTGTCAGAACCCATAGAATGTATTCCGCCAAGGGTAAAACCTAATGCAGACTATGGACTCTCACTCTGGGTGACGATGTGTCCATGCAGATTCATCAGTTGTAACAAAAGTGCAATTCCAGTGGGATGCTGGAAACAAGGAAGGCTGTGCATGTGACAGGACAGTGAGTCTATTGCAATTCTCTGCAATTTTGCTGTGGATCTGACACTGCTATAAAGTTTATTACAACAAAAACAGAAAAATTCATACACAGAAAAATCCAATATATTTAATATGGCTACATTATGGTTTTCAGGAAACATTTATTAAGGCTCAATTTTGTCAGGCTCAGTTCTGGGTGCTGGAGAAATGGCAGAAAGCAAGACTACAAGATTCTATCAGTTTCCTGTGTTCAGTGGGCTTATATCCTTATGAGGAGAAACACAATGTAAACAAGGAGACTCAAAAGACAGGATCTCCACCTGTAGAAGAATGAAACTAGATCCTAATCTTTCACCTTGCACAAAAGTCAACTCCAAATAGATAAAAGACCTCAAGGTGAAACTTGAAACCCTGAAACTATTAGAAGAAAATATTGGCAGTAACTTACAAGATACAGGTGTAGGAAAGGATTTTCTAAATCAGACAGAAGTTGCTCAGGAATTAAGGTCAGCAATCAATAAGTGGGACCTCATTAAACTAAAAGCTTCAGTACAGCAAAAGAAACAAATCTAAAAGTTGAAGAGAAAAC
The DNA here is from genome assembly GCF_000622305.1 of Nannospalax galili. Lineage (NCBI taxonomy): Eukaryota > Metazoa > Chordata > Mammalia > Rodentia > Spalacidae > Nannospalax > Nannospalax galili. The sequence continues at coordinate 3,891,164 of NW_008330152.1, read as the reverse complement.
CCATAGAATGGGGGAAAATATTCACCAGGGACACATCTGACAGAGGTTTAACATCCATACAAAGAACTCAAAAAATAAAGAAGTGGGAAACCAAATCACCCAATTAAAAGATGGGCTAAAGATCTAAACAGAGAGTTCTCAAAGGAAGAAATAAAGATGGCTAAGAAACATCTCAAAAAGTGTTCAACATCGTTAGTAATTAGGGAAATGCAAATTAAAACC
>NW_008330152.1:3879986-3890729 GCF_000622305.1 Nannospalax galili | reverse complement strand
ACTCATCCTATTGCAGAGACACTTGTACATCCATGTTTGTTGCTGCTTTTTTCACAATAGCCAAGAGATGGAAGCAACCTAATTGTCCCTCAATTGATGAGTATTTAATGAAAGTGTGGTTCATTTATAGGATGGAGTACTCAGCAGTAAAGAAAGATGAAATCATGAAATCTGCAGGTAAATGGATGGGTCTAGAAACTGTTATACTAAGTTAAGTAACACAGACTCAGAAAAATAAACGACATATGTTCTCCCTCATATGTGGCTCCTAGAACCAAATCCTTTTAAATTCCAGGTCCTTTTAATAAGATGATGATATACAGCACCCCCTTCTGCATGAAATAACTACCATCACCACAACTTCGGCTGAGCCTGATCACTAAACATAGTCACAATTGGGCTTGTTGACAGTTGTGCTCATTCATTAAAGGAAGGCCAAGCAGGGTCACTGGACCCTCACCTGAGTATCCAGCCACTCTTCCCAGCCAACTATTGCAGCCTTGGAAGACAAAAGAAAAAAGGGGAAGAACCCAATAAAGGGATGCTTTTGGAAGCCCTTGTCAAGAAATGCCAAAGAACTCTCATAAGAACATTTGAAAATTGTCCTGTTCTGACTTTTTTCTAGTTCCCTGTCTAGAACTTGTAATGCTAATTATTCTTGCCTTTACTTCTCCTACACAGCTCCCATTCATGATTCAAGGACTTTCTTCTCCCCTTAGAGACAAAAGTTTTGCAATTTGGGAATCTTTTAGATAGACCCACTGAAGGGGTACTCCAATTGCCTCACCCTACTCCCTGTTCAGCATGGAAGAAGCCAGACCAGTTGGCGTCCCTATTCCCTATTGGCAATTTGAGTAACCCCTTCAGAGGATGGTGTGATAAGAATAGGAGGTGGAAATTGGCTAGGCAGTTAGGGTAAAAAGGCCCCCCAAAAATGTAGCCAGTTTCTTGGCTAAAAGTCAGAATGTCCTTGAGCCTGTTAACATACTCTGTTCCAAGGCCAAAAATGTCAAAAGTATTTGGGAGCTTAAAAGATTTTAGGGTTACCTCTTTAGAGGTGGGAATGTTGATGGGGAGGGAGTGGGCATGGATTTGATCAAAACACCTTATATACTTGTATGAAATTCTCAATAATATTTTTGTAAAAATTAAAAACAAAACAAAAAAACCATTGGTTTGACACTAGAATCTTAAAAGGAATAAGCATTGCTTAATATACCCAGGAAAAGAATTCTCAGAACAGACTGAAAATTTATTTGTTAATGTTATGTCTCGTAATTGTTTTAAAAAGAAAATGAGAATATAAAAGATGTTAAAAGAATATGGGAATAGAGGTATTTTCCAAAATAGAAAAAATGAGAAAGCCTAAGCAAGTGATGAAGGTCTGTGTAGGCTTGTTATGATATATAAAGGATGAGACAAAAATAATATACACATAATCGTAAAATTTCTAAGGTCATAGTTAAAGGAACAAAATATGTATCTAGTCAAGGTTTATCTGAGAACATTTTGTTTTTTCACCCAAGCTTTATCTACATAGCACATGGTAATTAAAAGTACCAAACTGGTGGAACTAACCTTATTGGATGTTTAACATCCATACTTTGAGGTGCCTATACTAATCTGGTCAGAGTGACTTAAAGGACCATGTTTGCCCCTTGCCCTCCAAGGTCGACTAAGTTCAAGGGGACTATGGAACATCTCTCAAAATGTCCTGTAACTGTAGTGAGTCACCTGTCCTCTTGTATTAGGGAGGTCACAGAGACCCCATGAGATGAACTTAAACCAGTGTCCAGTCTACAAGAGGAGGGTCAACTCAGATGAATCATTTCCTGCATGTTTCCAAATGAAGCCAGTCATGGTCAAGTAGGACCTTTGACTTATCCTCACATAGATAGCAGTTGTAAAAGAAAAGAGCCAGGGGCTCCTCCCAAGCACACGTAACCCCTGAGGAAAAGATCCTCAAACGACCTTAAATGTAAATATAAATTGATTTATTTGGGCCAACTGTATGGTCTTAAACATCCAAAAGGAAAGTATTACCAAAGAGTAAAGTGATCAGTATATTTCTTTAAGAGTTCAAGGGATTACAATTCTCAGACATTAGGCTTAAGTCCATATAAAAAGTTATTTAGACAATGTTCTCTCATTGATGATTTTGTTCTGAATTGGAAAGTGCTTTTCAGATGTAAGACTTCAAATCTTGGTCTCCAATACTGTAGTGCCCACCTGTAGCTAAGGGAGACAAGCCATTATTGTTCTAAAATGAAGGCCAAATTTGTTTTCTCCCCCTATCTAGAAGTCTTTGAGAGGGAACTGACACTGATTCTAATCACTCCAACAGCTATCAAAGTGCCTGAAAGCAAATCCTGAATCAGAAAAAAGCGATGGGGAGATATGAGAGGAGTTGGAAGGGAGGGAGTGAGCATGGATTTGATCAAAACACCTTATACGCTTATATCCCTGTGTGAAATTCTCAATAAACCATTTTTTAAAAAGAAAAACATTAATTTTAGAGATTTTCTGAAATTGTGGTAAATCATTAAAAAGCACTTAATTATCTTTTGCATTCACTCAATATCAGTTAAATTCAAGAATGAAAATGATCTTTTTTAAAACTTGTTAAGTTCTTTGCATGTATAGTAATGTTTTCTTTTGAAGGAAAACAGTATTGTTTCTATCTTTGGTTGTCCCATAATTATCAATGTACTTGCATGGTGTATTTTAAGTAAATTTATGGATTTAAAAAAAATGATTGTAATTCATGTCATAATATAAACGCCTAGTATATAAAATCCTTCTGAAAATTCAAAGCAAAAAAAGGTTATAAACAGACATTTCATTAAAATAGATAAGTAGATCTTAAACAAAGGAAAAGCTACTTACTCTTTTCAAATACAAATGGAGAAACCATTTTTCACCTATGAGCCTGGCAACAATCCAAATGTTAATATGCTGCTATGTGGGAAAAACCATACTGATGCTAAGAATATAGATTGGTATAGCTTTTAAAGAGAACTGTTTTAAATGTATCAAAATGACAAGCATACACAACCTTTGACTTAGCCATTTTTCTTGTAGGAGTTTATATTAAAGGTGAAATTACATGAAAAAAAGACTGTCCAACAGTAATTAATGAAGAAACAAAGCCAAGCTATGGCATTTTCATATGGGACTGGGAACTATTTAAGATGGTGAGAAATGTCTATGCCTGAATGATAGAAAGATAGAATAGTATATGGGGTTGAGACCAGAGAAGTAGCTATTCAGAGAGAATTAATAGAACTGAGGCCCTGTCAGGGTGAGAAGCTTTGCCTTTCTGAGGAGCAAAGAAACCAATGTTGTATGACCTCAATTATCTCTGGAAGAGGAATCCCAATGAAGACAGTAATGTGCAGAGAGGGCCCACATTATATAGCCTTGTGGTGAGCCATATTGGAAACTTTCATTCCTTTTTAAAAAATAATTTATTGAGAATTTCATGCAGGCATATAAGGTGTTTTGATCAAATCCATGCCCACTCCCTCCCCTCTAACTCCTCCCATATCTCCCCATCACTTTTTTTCTGATAACTTCATGTACTCTTTCTTCTTTTTTATTTTATGGGGCTTTTTGCTACTCTAACATTCCCCCCTCTGAAAAGATATCACTAAATTCTTTTAAGGATTAGATAAGAGCTCCCAAATACTTTCAACATTTTTGGCCTTTGGAACTGAGATGTGGCTAAGAAGCCCAAGGACATTTTGACTTTTAGCCAAGAAGCTGGCTACTTTTCTTCAGGGTCTTTTTACACTAACCACCTAGCCAATTCCTACCTCCTATTCCTATCACACCATCCTCTGAAGAGGTTGCCCAGCTTGCGGATAGGGAATCGGGACGCAGACCGCTCTGGCTTAAGAGAAATAGACATTGGGTGAAAGAGGAACTAACATCATCTGATTTATTATTTAAAAATGCCGCTCCACAGTGTGAAGGCCAGGCTCAGGAAAGACAAGAGTAGAACCTGTTAGGAAAGTTAAGAGGCTATTGCAAAACTTTCAGTGAGAAAAGGTGACGTTTTGCTCTTGGAGGTGGTGGTGAGACACAAATGGGTAAGGACTGAGAATCTGGCTTACAAATGAAGTAAATGAAATTGCTAATGATGTCAGGTACATCTATATGAAAAAATTTAAATGGTCTGGAAATCTATTAACAGAACATAGAACGGCAGCTACATCTCCAGGGTGGGCTACAGTAAGAGAAATTAGGTAAAAAATTTAAATGGGACACAAAACATTCAGTTACCATTTTAAAAAATAAAATAATATAAAGATACATAATAAGGTGAGTGTTGTGACTGCACCTTTAATCCCAGCACTTGGGAGGCAGAGGCAGGTGGAATTCTGTGAGTTCAAGGTTAACCTGGTCTACACAGTGAGTTCTAGGCAAGCCAGGGCTACATACCCTGTCTCAAAAAAACCCCACAATAAACAAAATATCAAAATTTTAACTAGGTCCTGAGCTCTGCAGGCCTGAGACTTCCTAGTCTCATCTTAGCTCTAAGACTCCTTCCAGTCATAGAAATCCTTTTCCATCCTGTATCTGCAAGCCCCTCCAGTCTTAGCAGGGTGAGTCACTCTCCATCATCTCAGCTCTCAGCCCAGCCTGGATCTCCAGGAGCCTCCCTCACCCCAGATTTGCACTCCTGAGCTCCATCCCTGAGACTCCCTAAGCACCCTTCCATCTTAGCTCTGTGCACCCTATACCTGCAAGCTCTGACCCTAACCTGTCAACCAACCTGTTCACCTAGCAGCCCTCATCCCACCCTACTTATACAAGACCTTTGGAGTCAATTGTGAAATTTTAACTCAATAGTTGCATGTATCTCTAGCTGAACTGAAACCACTTCTTTCACCACATTTTCACATCAAAATGAAATGGCCCCCAAACTGAACACCAAACACTACTCAGCTGGGCCATAACCTGACAAGTTGGGAAAATAACAAACAAAGATAAAACAAGAATTCAACAATGGTGAGATTACTTACCTATACCAAGAAACACCACCACACAAATCCAGATAGCTAGGTTTCATCGAAGAAACACATGAATAACCAAGATAATATGTCTACTACAGAAATCAACAATGCCATTTTATTTTTTTAATATTTTATTTATTGTTTTTATTTTATGCGTATGCGTGTATTGCCTGCATGTGGGAAAGTGCACCTGTGTTGTTCAATGCCCACGGAAGACAGAAGAGGCTGTCTGATCCCCTGGAACTGGAGTTACAGACAGTTGTTAGCTGCCATGTGAGTTCTGGGATTCGAATCCAGGTCTCCTGCAAGAACAGTCAGTGTTCTTAACCATTGAGCCATCTCTCCAGCCCTGACAACCCCATTTTAATGTTGCCTGAGAATGACAACCTAACTGATGCAGAAGACAATAATTTCAATTATAAGCATGTTCAAGGAACTCAAAGAGGATATGAATAAAAAGCTGAATGAAAACACAGTTAAATTAAATAAAAACAATCCAAAATATGAAATTGGGTTTGATGGATAGAAGCTCTGAAGAAGAGCCTATCTGAAATAAAACTTAAAATAAAAAATTCAGTAATTCAAACAAAAAGTTTAGAGGAAAGAAGCAAAAAGGAAGTGGAGGAATGGAACAGAGACTATCTGATCCTGAAGACAAGCTTAGAGAAATGGATCACTCAAAGAAAATGTTAAATCTTTAGTAACCCAGGAATGGAATATATAAGGCCTCTGAGACACTGTAAAATGACCAAATCTGTGAGTCATAGGCATAGAAGAAGAAGAAACCAGATCGAAGTCACAGAGAATATTTTTAGTAAAATCATAGGAGAAAATTTCTCAAATCTAAGGAAAGAGATACCTATCAAAGTACAAGAGGCATACAGAACACCAAGTAGACAGGACCAGAAAAGAAACACCCCAGGGTATATAATAATCAAAACAGTGAATTTACAGAACAAAGAAAAGTGAGTAGAAAATCTCAATCCAACCTAAGGAACTTTTGGCAACCAATGACTGCTGGGAGGGGGAGAGGCAGTCTTTTTCAAGAATGGGACTCTTGGTAGGTTAACCAGGCTCCTTTGGATGGACACCCATTGTGGCACATTTGAGGACAAAAATTAGACTCTATAGGCCTTATTATACATATTCTACATTTAAATGGAGCAGGGGGAAATACAGGGAAGTGTGCATAGGGGAGAGGATTCTAAATACCATCAAATTATATTGTATGAAAATCTCAGAAATTCAATAAGCATTTTTTTAATGTAGAGAAAAAAATTTAAATAACAGGGTGTTGTACCATACTAGAATCTGAGACAAAAGGAAAAAATAGTAACTTTGAGCTTCATATTTCTTCATTGAGGATTTTCTGTAATATTTTTTAAAAAACATTACATTAAATGGTAACTATCTTAACTCTTGAGTTTTTACCACCTTAACCTAGTGTCTCATTTGTTTCACCCTAGTTCTGGTCTTGCTAGAACCCCAGAGATGAGTAGGCATAATGGAGGTAGTCTAGAGAATTTTATTTGTGACATTTTCTTAAGAGATTCAGCCGGGCGTGGTGGCACACACCTTTAGTCCCAGCACTTGGGAGGCAGAGGCAGGCAGATCTCTGTGAGTTCAAGGCCAGCCTGGTCTACAAAGTGAGTTCCAGGCCAGCTGGGGCTACAAGGAGACCCTGTCTCAAAAAAAGACCAAAAAAAGAGAGATTATACTCATATGCTACTCAAATAATGTTTAAATATATACATAGATAAATATATAATCCAAAAATCTAGATTTTTACCTGAGCTTATTCTGTGTATAAGTAATGGAGGTGGGGCTTGGTATCTTTGGACTTTCTGGTATGGTAGCAGCCTGTAGTGTACCACCTGGAACTCCTCTTCAGGACAAGGCACTTGTCCTCTATGCCGTGTTCTCTGCTTAAGAGAGCTATTTAACCCAAGGCTACACTTCTTCCTTAAGGATAATCTTAATGCAATCACTAGTCAATGCAGGAATCCAACTTTCCTTAATTTGTTTTGTTTTGTTTAATTTGAAATCTCTTGGAAAGGACATCCCAACTCTGTAACCTATCATGGCATCTCTGAGGCCATTGTTACAACTATATTAGCCCATCTTTTATCCACCATTCCATTTTCCATGATTTAATTGGCCTATGGTCAACCTCAGTCCCAAAAGATAAAATGTAAAGTTCCAGAAGTAGGCCTTTCACAAGTTTTGAATTATGTGCCATTCTGAATACCATGATGAAATCTCATGAAGTTTCACTGTGCCATGTCTGGGATACATATTAACACTTTATCCAGTGTTTCCACACTGTATATACTATCTGCTTACTGCCAGGTAGTCATCTCAGATATCAAATTATTGAGCTATTAGAATAGTTATGTTCAAGAATCTTATTTACTTAATAATGGCCCCAAAGCACAACACTGATGATCTTGACAAGTTGGATATGCCAAAGAGAACCCTTAGATTATTTTCTTCAAGCGAAAAGGTGGAAGTTCTCCACTTAAGGAAAGGAAAACAAATCAAATGCCCAGGTTGCTTAGATCTACAATGGCAATGAATCTTCTATGAAATAATAAAGTTATTCTTTTTTTTTTCAAACATAAAATTTTGCTAGTTTTGCTAATGTGTCTCAGACTACAAATGTTATGACCACAATGCATGATAAATACTTAGATAAAATGAAAGGGCCTTATATTATAGGGTTTGCTGCTATCTGCAGTTTCAGACACTACCAGGGGTCTTGGAGCACATCCCTCATGGCCATGGCACATTCCTGTATGTTGCCATGCAGGTTCCTAATGCCCAATGCTTCCTATTGCTGCTTCCTTTGCTCCTTTTCCCCTTCCAACAAACCTCCCACTCAGACTCTGGTTTCAAGGAACCCATCTAAGGCAAAATTCCCCAGATGCAAGCACGTAAGGCAACGAATGCCCTCACAATAGGAGTGTATTAGTTACTTTTGTGTACCTGTGACCAGAATACCTGGGGGAATAACATAAAGGAGAAAGGATTTCTTTTAGGTCACCATTCCAAAGGGTTCAGTCCATAAGCCTTGATTCCATTGATTCTGGGATGAGTTCGAACACCAATGGCTGCTGGAGCATGTGAGAAGGGGTTACTTACCTTATGACAGACAAGAAGAACAGAAAAAGTGGAAAGGTATATATCCCCCAAAGGTATATCCCAGTGATCGACTTCCTCCAGAGAGGCCCTATCTCTTAAAGTTTCTAGAACATCCCCAAATAACATCACCAGCTGGGGACCAAGATGTGGGAGATACTTAGCTTTCTAAACACGATATAGGAGTGATTAGAACTTTTACATAATGAGTAAAGATTTTTTTGGAAGAATTATAGATGGCATTAAGACTAAATAAGCCAGCTATAGTGGTACACTCCTGAATGCCCAGCTACTTGGGAGATTGAGGCAGGAGTATGGTAAGTTTAAGACCACTTTGCTCTATATAGCAAGAATATGTCTCAAGATATAGAAAAAGAAAATATGCTGGGAGTGTAGCTCAGTAGCAAAACTCTTGCCTGGCATAGACAAGACCATGGTTCCATTCCCAGTACTATAGAAAAGTCTAAATAAGAAGCCAGTGTTGCTCTACCTCATTTAAGTACTATGGTGAAAACAGGGTTAAAGAGAGACAAAGATTATTATCTGTGATTGTTACTATAGAGGGCATTCGATATGACCTAGAACTAAGAGCTGATCTATGAGTTTAGTGTTTGCAGGAGGAAAACTGTCATTTACACACAATTATGGAAAAAAGGAGTTGGAAAGAGGTCAGCATTGCTCTACTCAATTTGAGAGACAGATTATCTTTTTAGCAGGAACAGCTGCCAATGTTAATTTTCAGTTAAATTAGATAGCCCGCCTCAGTTGACCATCTGTCAGGAGAACCTCACAACTATTCAGAGGCTGTGATACAAAGCAAACCATGATATAACATATTCTCTGTATACCAAAAAGATTTCCAATTTCCAGTCCACGTATTTCAATACAGGTGATCTGAAGTTCATTGTCAGAGCTTTGCCCACATCATTTTGTACTTTTCTGAAGTGCTTTTGATTCAAAAAACACAAAGTATTTTGCAGGCCATAATTAATTAGACATCTAGGCCCCTGTGAAGTTATCATTGTCTTCATTTAAGAGTAATTATCAGGTAAAAAGGCAAAATAGCTTATTGTATGTCTCAGCAACCAGTCAAAAGCCATACTCAAAGGAGAGAAGATTGAGACTTCCACAAGAATAACTAGGATGGGGAAAACAAATGATTAAACATAATTTCAGATGTCATTCCATCTCAATGATTTTATACTGTTTCCCACTATAGCATCTAGTTTTAAATATTTTTTATTTATTATTTTTATTTTATGTGTATGCGTGTATTGTCCACATGTAGGTAAGTGCACCCATGTCATGCAATGCCCACGGAGGACAGAAGAGACTGTCAGATCCCCTGGAACTAGAGTTACAGACAGTTGTTAGCTTCCATGTGGGTCCTGGGATTCAAACCCACGTCTTCTGCAAGAACAGTCAATGTTCTTAACCGTTGAGCCATCTCTCCAGCCCCAGCATCTAGTTTTTGTACCACACTTCATTACAATGGAGGTGGAGGCAAGAGGAAAAAGAGGTCTGAAGAAGAGTAGTTGAGGGAGTACTTGTGTCTTCCCCTTCCTGGAATGCCCCCATCCCTCTACTTCAAGCAGAACTCTATGGAGAACCCATTCATTACATGTGGTCTTACACCCTCAGAAAAAGTCTGTGCCTAAGACTGGACCACAGAACCATTTCTACTTGGCCAAAGTTTAATCAAGGACAGACACATTTCATAAATTGGGCATCCTCTCTGGTACTTTGCTGCTACAGCAACGAGGGAGAGAATCCTCTCTCTATTTGAGCTATCTAGCTAGTAGCATACCAGTTTGGGTTGGCAGCAGTCAGCCTGTCACATGGAGGGAATCTGTCAGAAAGATGGAAAAAAGACAATAGGGTAAACCAAGGTAACCTCTTTCCAGTCCCTTTTTCTTCAGACTGTTCTACCTCTAAACTCATTAATGATTTTAAATAGATGCCAGACAGATAATAGCCAATAACCCACCAGTGGCATGAAGATTATTTTAAACCAAAAACATCTGAACAAACAGCAGCTGCAGAAAGAAACCTTATCCAAACTCAAGCAGAGCCTCATGAAAATGCAGCTGTCATTAACCCCCTCTGGAGGGAGTTTCCTGTTTGGGAGATTACTGACCCTTTAGTACCAAGAGGTGTGAATTCAGCTGTCATAAATACTCCTGTGGGGAGGAGAAGCTCCAGTTGGAAGAGACTGTCCATTAGCAACAGGAGTGAAAAAGTCAAATTGAGATTTCTTTACTATTGCTCTGAAGCACTAAGCCCCTCCTTTTATTAAGCTGATATATAAACTCTTAGCTTTAGCTGTTTAGCAAACCAACTCTTATCGAGTGTTTCCGTATGCGTGGGAAGTAAACTTTTCTGCTAATGTAGCCGTTGTCAGTTAATCCACAGCTTCTCACCATTTGAACTTAAAGTGATAGACAAAGATTTTCTCCCAGAAATAGGTAAATAGCAAGCATTTCCTTTACATATTCTCTCTCTACATCTATATATACACACATATGCACATGCATATATATATATATGTATATATACTTACATGTCACTTAACACCAACAACATGTTC
>NW_008330152.1:3868013-3879851 GCF_000622305.1 Nannospalax galili | reverse complement strand
TATATGTGTGTGTGTGTGTGTGTGTAATATAAATAGATAAAACACTCATTTGAATTCAGCTTCTATCTCTCATAACTTATGATACTGAGTAGTTTATTAGGTTGGTGGCCCATCATAGATCCTTTAGACATTGGATTCAGGCAGGAGTTAGGATAGGGTCTCTCACCTTACAACTTACCTTCTCCCTCTAGTAACAAGTTCTGTCACACAATTAAAATCCCTGGCCACAATCATATCATCCATTGAGATAGTTTACTATTCATTTACAACATTTTAAAAGAAAAATATGAAGGTTTTTTTATTTTATCTGTATTTGTCCACACAAAGTATCCCTAATACTTGTTCAACATATAACATATAAGGTAGTGAAAAGATGCCAAATGGGTTTTAATGTCATAAGGCAGGGGAGCAGGAAAAACGGGAGAGACTGACCACAGTGCGGAAGTGGCTCTTTTAGAAACCAAGCATGGGAAGAAGCAAACCAAGAGTCCTAATTCCTGTTCCTAATTGTGCCACATTATGAGAGTAGGGAATTCAGTTAAACGTCTTCAGCTTGCAAAGACTACGCACATTCACAAATCAAATGATTTAGAAACCAGATCACTGTGTTAGTTTCTTTTGCTTTGCCGTGGCAAAATACCTGATCATACATAATCCTTTAGAAGAGGAAGGGTTATTTTGTCTAAAGTCTTCACAGGGTTCAATCCAAGTTTCCTTGATCACAAAGAATCTGGAATCACATTTCTATCTACCTACAGTGACTTTTCAAAAGCACAAATATGGACATGTCCCTTCATTGCTTAAGACTCTTCTGCGACTCCCTGTACCTACTCTGGTGAATAAATACCTTGTTCCTTCCCCCATCAGAAAGTAAGTTCACTGACAACCAGGCCAGTTGATCTTTCTGACTGCTGCAACCAAAATCCCTAACACACTGCCTTGCCACATTGCTCAATATTTGTTGAGTAAATGAGTTAATGAGCAAATGAATGAGTGAATAAAGAGCCCTCCATGAGCAGTACCCAACCTCACCTCTCTGAAACTCATGGAGTTTAATCCCTGTTGTGAAGTATTAAGAAGGTAGAAACTTAAATTACTGTGTTTTGAGGAATTGTTCAGCTCAGCCTTCCCTATTAGGTAATTATAAATCCATAATGTTAGATGATATAGTCCCCATGATTGAATACTGGTGACTTTGGAAGAAGGAGAGAGATCAGAGGACACACACACACACAGTCTCTTGCCTGAATATTGGTGACTTTGGAAGAAGAAGGAGAGATCAGAGGAGACACAGACACACAGACACACAGACACACAGACACACACAGACACACACACACACCCTTTCTCTTGCCATATGATGTCCTGCACCACCTCAGGGCTCTGCCAGAAAATAGCCCAATGACCAGATGTGGGCCTTCGATCATGGACTTCCAGAAACATGGGCCCAAATAAACTTTCTTTATAACTTACCCAGTCTGTGATGTTAGGTTATAGACAACAGAAAATGAAATAATATACCAGGATTTCTCTATGCACAGGTTTTAGTGTGCTTGCTCATGTTACAGTTCCTATGTCTATTTCCCTGATTACCTCTCTGAGACTAGATAACGAAGTACATACTTCCAGATCCAGTTCAGGCTGTTCTCTTCTCCAGGAAACCTTCCTTGAACCTGTAAGCTGGACCAGGTGCCCCTAGCTTACACAGCACTGTGTTTACCTCTATCACAATCCATAGGCCTGTAAAGAGATAAAAATACTTACAGGTTTCAATTGACATGATGTACCCTCTATTATTTTCTTTTCGATGTGTGGTGTATGTGTGTGTACATGTTCTTGTTTGTGTGCATGTATGTGTGTAGTTAGGTACATGTACACATGTGTGAATGTGCAGTCAGAAGGTTGACATCCGATATCTGGGACTCCCCCCTCCTTATTTTTTGAGACAGGATCTCTCATTGAACCTAGTGCTCACTGATTCTGCTAGACTAGCTTGGCAGTGAGCTCCAGTGATCTGCCTGTTTCTATTCCCACATGCCCCATGCCAGGATTACAGGCGCACACCACCCTTTTTTACATGGGTTCTGGGAATAGAAGTCAGGTCTTCATGCTTGTGTAGTAAGCACTTAATTGACTGAGCCATCTCCCCAGCCCCAATTCCCTTCTATTTTTGTATCATTCAGAATCATTTATAAGCAATGAAATGACAGAAATTTAGTTGTCATCATTTATCCATTCCATTAAACAGCATTGTATCTCGTTCATGTATTCAGCACCTTCATCTTACATCTTATCTGTAAACTCAATGAAGTGGGTGCCTTGCTCTGTACACAACGTGTACCCAGGCAGCTCTCAGGATTGTCAGGGAAGCAGTGAGAACTAAATAAATGGCATGGTGAAGCATGTTAGTGCATGTCCAAGCTAATTGCCAAAACCTATCAACCTACAAATTGTCACTATCTCTTCTGATCCATTTACCACCATTCTAGATGCATCATAACCCTTACTCCTGGCACCAGTGAAATGGGGAGAAAGAGGGTCCCCTAGAGGGTTCTTAGTCTAATTCATAAAAGAATTTAAGAATGGACCCATACAGAAGCTTTTACAACTTCATTAGAATCTTAAAGAAAAATCCTCAGGGCAGGTGAGCTGGTCAGCTGCCTTGAGGAGGTGAATAGTGGGAAGAAGTAAAGAAAATCATGAAGCAATGCAGGTTTAGAGCCTGCATGGAGGTCAGACGTGTGGCTGACTTCCAGCCACGTGGCTGGGAGAAAGAAGCTTGAGGAAAAATTGAAGAAACATAAGATGCTAGGAGCAGCCCAAAGCTTTAAAGAAAGCATGTTTAGAAAGAAAGGCGTGAAGAAGAAAAGGAGAAATTACACTTTCCTGAAGAATTCAGGAGAGCGGACAGACTGTGGAGATCTACATGGCTGTGGCTGATCTGAAAGTTCTGCAGGGATCTGAGCTAGTTCCAGACAGGAAATATTCACTACCTTATTAACACACCAGGAATTCCGCCCACCTATTTAGCATAATTTATGGCGAACCTGCCTTCCTGGGAGTGGTTCTATCACCAGGTGATTGACCAGTGAGACTGGAAAAGTGGGTCCTCCAACAGATAGTCTACACATTTTTTTATAGTCCAGACCAGTTCAATTTACGAGGCTTATTGAAACTCTAACACCAGGAGGCTAAAGGAAGACCTGGCCCATGTGGCAGACTGCATTTTTAATTTTTGCTGCAGTCACTTAAGGATATGTACTATGCTCCAAACACTGACATATATATTCTTTTTCACCTCACCCATTTTCCCTTATGCTCCATTTTCATAGTTTGTATAAAGCACATGTTTCCTGACAGCAGAGGAGGGTTGTTTAAGTATCCAAAGGCCTTTTATTTACAGTTTGGGTAGCTGTTGGAAGTTCAGAGGCTACAAGGAACAGCCAGATGGAATCGATTACAGAAATGGATTTATAAACAGGAGACAGCTCTGTTGAATCAAAAGAACTAAAACAAGCCAGATTCACTTAATCATCTTTATTAGAAGACTCTGAGGTAGCTGAAAAAAATATAGGCTTATAAAATTATCTGTTTAAAGTCTAGCAAGAGGCCTAGGATGATGATTGGAGAATTGTCTGCCCAAGAACAGGATGAGCCCTGGAATGAGACTGGAAGAGGGACCCCTCTGTTAATCAGACAAGAGAGAATCTGATTGAACTGGCATCAACAAAAGAACCAAACCCTGTTTACACAGGCAACAATTGTGAGCTTTCCTTTTCCAGCAGAGCAGCGCTTCCTCCACTGTATTTCACAGGGTGGTCATTTCTGCTGTCTTGGCATGCCTTTCCAATACAAAGGGGATATGTAAATCCCATGGAACTTTCTGCAGGGGGGAAATACAACAATTAAATTCTTAAAATGGTGGCCCTGTGTTCAGACCACACAGTCGGACAATATTTCAGGGTTAAAAGACTTCTCTTGACCTAGATATTTTGGAGTATCTACGTAAGAGGCTCCTTTTCTATGTTTAATGAGGTGTTTGTTTACTAATATCCTGAAGGCCTCAATGTAGATTGAAGTCAGAAAAGCACACAGACTACTGGGAAGTGCAGGGGTGATTCCCATCCCCAGCCAACACAGGCGCCCATTTTTGGCACCCATATCCTCACATCCAGAGATGAAAATGCCTGCCAGAATTCTGGAAAGCTTCTCAGAAACCCTCTGCTCCTCCTCAGCTATGACTTGGAAAAATAATTTTTAACTGTTTCTGGCAAACCTTCTTAAAGAGTAATTTATAGAGAAGACATAAAAGAACTTTGTTGTGTTTCTAGTTAATGAGAAAATTCATGTCTAAATTTTCATGAGCACTTAGAAATAGGATTTATACAGTATTAGTCAATAATGATTGGTCAGAGTGTTTCCTAACTGGATAAAGAAATTTACCTTTCAGCTGAGACCAAAATCAGACTGTTCCTGTTAAGTGGAGATTTCGCCACTTAAAGTGAGTAGCAAAGAAAGTTCATCACATAACCCCTTTCTATTGAAAATGCTATATTAATATTTGGCTACAACTTGCAAATTCCATATGTAGTGATTATGCATGAGGTTTTCCTATGATTTTTTTCTTCTTTTTGCAGTTATGGGTTGACTTCACATCAGCTAAGCTGATTAACTAGGCTCCATCATTATCCTATAAACTGAGGCAGGAAGAGGCAAAGAAAATTCAGATGACTGAGCTACTATAATAAACTCACATTTGTAGGCAAGTTGTAGGTGATTTGCAACCAACATCTGCTTCTGTAATGACACAGTTCCATTCATCACCAGGAAAATAAACTTGCAAAACTGTAGTCCCATGGCAATAGGAAGTTAATAATACATATTCCCCCTGGGATGTTATAAAAGAGAAATGAGATAATATATATGAAATGCCTCGAGCTCCTCATAAGAAAGGTACTATACAAATTTGGAATACTGTTATGAATAATCACAATAATTAAAAAGAATACAACTTTCTTTGGCCTACACACCTAAAATAAAGGGGCTTCTTTTGAGTGTAATAGTTTACCACTTGATCATTGCCAACAGTTTTATGTGGGTCTTCTAAATATGAACCTTTGTGGCTTCATTATTTTCTGTGATTGATAGGTTGCTTTTCCCATTATAACACCATTTGGTGAAAGCAATTTTTGTTCCCGTTGTTCATTCTCTATTGCCTCAAGTTGCCAGCTCAGATGCTTAGCAAAATCCTCAGTGACCAGCACTCCTTGGGGAAATATTGCTGCTTTTCCTCCTTTCTTGCATGGACAGGAAGCATCTGAATGCCTGCCTCATTCTGTCCCAGGAATGTAAATTCATCCTAGAAAGAGAGGCTGAGATATGCCACCTTCACCTGTTTCATAGCACCCGTTGAACTGCAGCAGTCTCATGAACTTCCCCTAAGCTCCAGGCAGCTATGATCTTCACTTGGCCAAGTGCAAGCAGAGCAGCCTATGAAGAAAAGCTGATTTACTGAAGGCTGAGCTGAGACTCCAAGTGCTCAGTCACACTTGACACATCGAGAAACCCACAGGCTCTGTATTCATTTAGTTGGCTTTCTCTGAGCTACTAAAAGATAAAGATGTATGTTTACACTGGCCCCAATAGATGATAGAGCAGTGTTCATGACTTTCTTGTCACGTGAATGGAAAGCTATTTTGGCTACAATGGGTCTGTTTCTGGCTAGGCTCCCCAGAAGCTGGCTCTGAGGGTGAGCTTTCAAGTGCCAATGGTTTATTTTGAAAGTGACCCCAGGGAGCATCAATAGAGGAGAAAGAAGCAAGATGGGGAAGGGAAGGCAGCCAATAAATGGAACTTGGGTCTGCTAAGGAACTCTACAAGATGGTATGGTGTACATCTTGGAGGTTTTCTTGCCAAGGGGCTAAAAACTGAAATCTTATTCCACCAACTCACTTTAGTCATTATGCAGGGGCATTGGGGGTAAAAAAGCATGAGAGATTCAACTCCTATATTGCTGGCCTGCTCTTGGTACAAGTCAGAAGGGTACTAGTAACCAGACATGCCTGCAAGCAAATCTCCTAAGTACTTACATTTGAAAGCCACAGGCCACTGTCTGTACCCAGAAATATAGACAACCAGTATGGTCACCCAGAGACGCATAAAGACGAACACCTAAAACCAACCCTTCTGCGTGTGCACAAGGATTCCTGCTAACCCTGTTTCCTTCATGGCTGAGCAGAACTGTCCTAAGGGTTTTCCCCTCCAGCAACGACCTCCTTCTCCTTTCATCCAGGAGATGTGGATGTTGTTTAGGACACATTTCTCAGTCTAGTCAGTTGAGAGCCACCTATCAGTACAAAATTCATTGTTCAGACAAAACTCTGTGTCTGGACCCAAGAATACAATCACCTCACAGATCTCATGAGCACTTCTAGCCAAGTACCTGCTCTCTCCTTTCCTCATCCTCACCTCATTCATTTCTCCAAACATGAAAAAGTAAAAGTATATCTCCTATCAAAAGTTTATAGAGTACTGTGCTGGGCATGGTAGCACACACCTTTAATCACAGCACTCAGGAGGCAGAGGCAGGCAGATCTCTGCAAGATCAAGGTCAGCCTGATCTACATAGTGAATTTCAGGCCAGCTGAGGCACCAAGGAGACCCTGTCTCAAAAAGACCAAAAAAAGTTTATAGAGTACTGTACATTAAATATGAATGATTACTCTTGAAACCCTGAAGTGGCACGCTTTTGTTTTTATTTCACAATTTTTTTTTTGAGACAGGGTCTCCCTGTAGCCCCAGCTGGGCTGGACTCGAACTCAGAGATCCGCCTGCCTCTGCCTCCCAAGTGCTGGGAATAAAGGCATGCACCACCATGCCCCGCTCACAGTTTATTCTTAACTGGTTTGTTTTCTGAGAGCCTTTGGCTATGCGTACTAAAGTTCTAACCTATCTGGGTTAAGTGTCAGAAACTGAAATTAAAATCCCATGTAACTTCAAACTATTGCCATTGAACTAACTCAGAGAATTCTTGTGGTGACAGGAACATACTTGAAGAAATATGTCAAAAAAGTTTGGGGTGGAACAAAAATAGAAGGTTCCACAGAGACAGCCCTTTCCTTTACTCATTGCTGACAATCTCTATCCTTCATGAGCCACACCAGTCATAGCATTCAAAGTGGGGTCGACCAAAAGTAGGTAAAAATTAACAGGCCCTATGGAAGGGGGTTGGAAGTTGAGAAAATGATTCAAAGAGGTAATCAGTAGAATCACTATTCTTCTTCCACATAAAGCCCCATATTCCCAAATAGAGCAGCCCTTAAAATTCTATTGATTATCAACCAACAAAGAATTGTTTTGTAATCAAGAACATCATTGTTAAATTATATATGTACTTTTTCACAATGTAGTGGGTTTCATCCTGACGTTTTCATGTGACTGTCTTTTTCTCATATTCATTCCCCACTGCCCTGTCTCCCACCTTCTCTCTCACACTAGCTCTCACCCTCATTCCAAGGTTTCCCTTCTAGTCTCATGTCACATACGTGTGTGTGCACGTGCGTGCACATGTGTGTGTATGTGTGTGTGAATGCATTCCACATATAAGAGGAAACATGATATTTGCCTTTCTGAGTCTAGCTTATTTGTTTAATATGATAGTCCACCCATTTTCCTGCAAATGACACAATATTGTTCATTTTATATTTAAAAAATGAGCATGGGTGTGAAAAAAACTTATGGGTGTGAATTTGGGTACTGGTGCATTTGCAGGTGCACGTGTGCTCATATATGTGTGTCCATGTATGTGAAGGTCGAAGACCAACCTCAGACATTGTTCCTCAGGAGCCATCCATCTTATTTTTTTTGAGACAGGATCTCTCATTGGCCTGGAGCTCTCTGGTTAGGCTAGGATGGCTGACCAGCAGGCACCAGGAATTCATTTGTCTCTACCTCCTCAGTGCTGGGATTACAAATGCATACCACCACAACCAGATTTTTTTACATGAGTGCTGGTGAACAAAGTCAGGTCCTCATGCTTACAAGACAAACACTTTACTGACTGAGGTACCTCCCCAGCCCCCTTCTTCTTTATGACTGAATAGTATTCTGTTATGTATATAAACAAGATTTTCTTTATTCATTCATCTGTTGACAAGCACTGAGGCTGAATTCCATGACAGCCACTGTGAACAGTGCTACAAAGAACATGAGTGCGTGGGTATCTCTATTGTTTAATGACTTTGATCCCTTTGAGTACATACCCAAGAGAATCAACAAGGATTTAACGGTGGCAGCAGCCTCGTATTCTGGAATGATCAAGAAAGGCAACTTGTGTTCTCCCTGGTCTTTTGCAAACTTGGGAAGACATGGCTAATTTTGGATTTAGAAATGACCTGGGTGTTTTTGTTAGTACTTGATCTGTGACTTTGGACAAGTTGCTTAAGCTCACTAACCCTGAGCTTACTCATCAGAAAATCTAGAATTAGCATTAATACTTCCACATTGTTGCATGAACTGCCATACATATGACCAGACCATGGTAGGTGCTCAAGAATCACTTTATCGTTCATGAGCACTGACATTATCAAATGGAAAGAACCCAGGTTTCAAAGCAGAGACAGCTAAGTTCAAATCCCAGTGGTACCACCATCTTTGAAGCCATTACTGTCAAGGTTAACTTGCATGTGAATCACAACTGCAGAACTGTTAACTCTTGACGTCTCTTGGTCTCATCCTCATATCTCCAAACTTACAAAAAAATTCACTTGCCTTGTATGTTCATTAATAGAGCAAACATTCTTTTAAATAAAGGAGAAATACACAATTCAGTCCATCCCTACTGATTCTCCCATGATAGCTGGCTTCCTTAGAAAAACAGGTGCTTGTAACCAAAATAGGGGACCAAGCTATCAACAAAGCCAGGGCATCTCATACCCCATTTGTTTCACTGAGTGGAGCTCTGTGGTCCACAGTATGCCCACATAACAGTATAGCATCAAAGAGAAATTTCCTCTTATCCTCTGAATGCTTGGCATTTGACTTTTTGTGAGATACTGACAGCAAAAAGATTAATAGGAGGAAAGCTATACAAGTTCATTATATGCACATACACACAAAATATAAGATTCAAAGAAAGGCCACCAGATGGTTGAAGTTTATATAGCATACTAAACTATAGAAAGGAATACAGAATTGAGAGTTTGAGGTAAACAGGTTAGGAGAGGAGATGTCTGGAGACACAAGGCAACCAAAAACTACCTTATTATGAAGATAAAGCCTCTCAGGTTACCAGCTTTTTCCCTATGAGTTAATCTTCTAGTTAATGAGATTACGTGAAGGGGCATTCTTTAGCAATTCCCTTCCTTCTCGAGATAAGGCAACTTGAGAAAAATCCCCTATTTTAGTCAGCATTCTCCAGATGACTAGAACCAGTAGAACACAGAGAGAGAGAGAGAGAGAGAGAGAGATTCATTGAATTACTTGCATAATTTGAGGTTACATAGTCTACAAATAGCTGTCTGTATACTAAATTGACACAGAACCTGATAGTCACTAGTCCAAGGGGCTGGAAGCTTCAGAACAAGGGAGACCACGGATGCAGTCGCAGGCTGAGGCTGAAGGCTGAGAAGCTCCTTGGAGAGTCACTGGTTTAAGTCCACAATGAAAGACTGAGGAAGCTGTAGTCTGATATCCACAGGCAATGGCAGCAGCAACTGATGTCCTTGCTCTGGAAAAGTGGAGCTTTTGCACACTGACTGCTGGCCTTTTCCCACTTTCCTTCCATCAGGTCTCCCAGCCCATTGGATGGTACCATCCATATTTAGGGCAGTTGCTGTCCTACATGTCAATCCTCACAAACATAACCCAGAAGTGTGTTTCACTAATCTCCTAGGCATCTCTCAATGGAATCAAGTTCATAATCAAGATTAAGAATCACAGTCTCTCTCAGACTCAAATTACTGAACCTTTACAGGACGGAAAGTTTCTTTTGCCTATACACCAATAATCTACATTTTTAATTTTTCTTTACAGCCACATATAATATAGCAGGTTAAAAAATGAAAGTAAAGAGAGAGACCATGAAAGAAAGTGTCCTGGTTTGTTTCTTCATTGCTGTGACAAAACACTCTGACCACTACCAACTTGGGGAGGAAAGGGTTTATTCAGCTTACATCTCCCAGGTCGCAGTTCATCAGGGAGCCCAAGGTAGGAACTCAGGGCAGGAACCTGGAAGCAGGAGCTGGAGCACAGGCCATGGAGGAACGCTGCTTACTAGCTTGCTCCCCTGGCCCCTGATCAGCCTGCTTTCTTATGCAACATAGGCCCACCTGCCCAGGGGTGGCACCACCCACAGTGGGCTGGGCCCTCCCACATCACTCATCAAGAAGATGCCCCTCAGACATGGCCATAGGCCAGTCCAATAGAGGCAATTCCCCAACTGAGGCTCCCTCAACCCAGGTGTGTCAAGTTGACACTAAAGCTATCCAGCACAATTGACCGCTTGTCAACTTGACACACAAACATCACTATTAAACCATAAAGTTTCCAATTTTTGTCCCCAAGATATGATGTTAATATCACAACATAAGACAATACAAGCTTAAAAACCCCACAATCCTTTAAAAAAAATCCAAACACTTAAAAGTCCATAGTCTCTTAATGGTCTCTTAACTGTGGGTGAGCTTCTATAAAATCCAAAACAAGTACTGTCTTATTTCAAAGGGAAGAATTGGGCACACCTAAGCAAAACCAAAGTCCAGCAAAGCAGTTCAAGGCTGGACATCTGGGATTCACTCACGATCTTCTGGCTCCTCCACTTCTCTGACTCCGCAGTCCACAGCACACTCAGCTCATCTCGCAGATCTAGGCCAGCTCTATTCCACATCTGCCGCTGTCCTTGGTGGTCGTCCCATGGTCCCGGCATCTCCAAAAAGCTGGGGTCGCCACTGAAACTGAGGCTACACCTTCACCAATGGTTTTCCATGGTCCTGGCATCTCCAAAAAGCTGGGGTCTCCACTGAAACTGAGGCTGAACCCTCACCAATGGCCTCTCTGGCCTCTGGAGTGCAATGCCTCAGATTCTTTCCATGACCCCTTCAATTCTGGGGGTCTTCACTGCACCTGAGGCTTCACTTTCACCAATAGCTTTTCCAGGCTTCTGAGGGTGCCAGCTGCTCTCTGTGACCCCTTCACACTTTCAACACCAAAACCATGCAGAAGACTCTTACACATTGCCAAGTCCTGCTTCCAGCTTGAGATAGAGGCCCTTGGGTCCCCTCTGTTCCACAGCTTCTGTGCACCAACCCTGAGGAAATACCTCCCATATTTCACCACAGCGATGCTGGTCTCTTGTTACTTGCAGCTGATTTTTCAGCCCCAGCTAACCAGCATCAATTGTCCCAGTAAAGCAAAGGTTTTGCTTCAGGTTCTGGTCTCTTCTTAATCACAGCTGATTCTTCAGCACCAGCCAACCAGAACCCACAGATTCTCAATCTAAAATCGCACACAAACAGCCCTGATAGTCTCCACTTCCCTTTGAGGCTTCACAAGCCAGGCCTCCATCATCTACAACTCTTTCAGCATAACTGTTCCAAGATCCACTGCAACAAACTCTGAGGACACAATGGCTTTTCCAGCCCAAAGTTCCAAACAGTCCTCCCCAAAACACCAAGGTCAGGTCTGTCACAGCAATATCCCAGTCTTTGTTACCAATATCTGTCCTGGTTTGTTTCTTCATTGCTGTGACAAAACACTCTGACCACTACCAACTTGGGGAGGAAAGGGTTTATTCAGGTTACATCTCCCAGGTCACAGTTCATCCAGGAGCCCAAGGTAGGA